>NW_021706025.1:0-5298 GCF_003719475.1 Trypanosoma rangeli
TCCCTTCTCGCGAATTGGCGGCGTGTGGCACGCGCGTGAATGTGTGCGGAGACCTAAGAGCGTCAAAGCAATGAGGTAACACATTGTGGGACATATCCGTGCGGTTACTTTCTTTCTCTCTTTCTTTCTCTCTTTCTCTCTCTCTTTCTCTCTCTCTCTCTCTCTCTCTCAGTTTGATTGTTCTTGTCCTCTCCTCATGGTTTATCTCTGAGAGGTGGACTCTATGCAAGAAGATGCTACGCCTTTTCTTCTTGTTGTTCCTGCTATTGTCCGCCACACGACGATGGCCACGACACGTGGAAGAGGAATAAGAAAGAATAGTGAACTAAAACTCTTCCAATCCCACCAAACTACACCCCAAAAAAAAAAAAAAAACTGAAATCACCGCTGCCCCCCATCGCACGCGGAACACGGCATCAGAAAATTAAAATAGGAAATGGCAACCGTTCTCCGTCATGGCCGTAAGGGAGGAAAGGTAAGTTCATCTCCAGCGGTCGGCCCACGAGCTATTACACCTGGAAGTGCCATGTCTCCCGTCTCACTGCAAGCGGGCGGAGAAGGCACCACCATTATCAGCGACCTAAGCGCAGCGCATCCGTTTGACCCGGATGCAATTGCGAATGTTGCCAAAAAAGCCTCAACCAGCGAGGCCAATGTTCTTCAGTTTGACATGGAAGCCATTCAACACATTGGTAAAGGTGTAATGGTGGGACGGACGAAGCAGGTGCGAACCACAACCCGTCAGCCGCAGGTTAGAACTACAGAAGCGGTACTGAAGTTACGAAATACCATTGGGGAGCAAAAGACAACGCCGGAATCCCTAACACATCCTTTGGCTCTTGAAAAACTTACAGACCACGATGTTTTGGTGGTACACACGCCTCGAGACGCTATGGTTTCGGCAGTGTCTCTTTCTATGTCGAAACAACATCCAAAGGTGCTGGTGGTGGTCCCCAAGTATTTTGAGGTGACTCCTGTTAGAAGGTATTTGACTAATTTGACCATCAACAATTTAAGGGTAATGGCGGGAGAATTTTGCGGGCAAACGTTTCAGGGTTTTCAGTCAGACTATTTATGGGTGACAAGCGCAGAAATGGCGCTGCTTTGTCTGACAAAACTGCAGAGCATGGCTCCCTTTTCATACGTGGTGGTCCCTGGGCATCTTGGCACATCTCAATTGGTTTCATGTTTTGTCAAGGCGTTTGCTCAATGGATGCTAAGTGGAGCGGCGTCAACTCAGTTTGTGAGGCTTGTTGTAACATCGGATCGAAGGGATCAAAACGAATTTCAAGGCATGTTTGGGCGACTTAGAGTCGCTTTTGATCAAGATCCAGTGAAACGTGTTACGGAGTTCTCGTACGGTGAAACATGTGCTCTGGTTGAAAAGGAAATGATGGAAATGGAGCAGGATGGATCTGGAACCTTTCCACCGCCCACAAAGCGGCTTATTGACTACACAGCAAAGCTTTCAGCAGACGTCGTGCAGTGCATTATTAAAGGAAATGAGAAGCCACAGGTCATTGCCGTCTTTACGGCTGAGGCACGCAATGTTTTAATTGCACTTCAAGAAGCTCATCTTGAGGATTGTGCTATTTACTCGGGATTTCAAAACACTGAAGACACAACAAACGCTAAACACCGTGTATGTGTAATGAATCATGTTCGTCACGCTTTGGGCGTGGATGATGACTGCACCATGGTGATTGATATGGGCACTATTCGTCGTCCAGCAGCGCAGCACAAGTCTGAGAGTTTCATGGCTGCCAGTACAACCGAATGGGAAACAAAAGTGGAACGTGCAGGACGTTTATCCCTTCTCGAGAGGAGGCAAGGATGTTGTTATTTTGCCTTGTACCCCGATGAAGTTTCCGCAGCTTTCAGTGAGGATGCCACATCCCTCCCTGATGTCTTTGACGTGGAGGATGCATTTGTTCATTGTGCTCGTCTGAATATCCCTAAGAGGGAAGTAGCAGCTCTCCTTCCGGCTGTTCCGGCCGAAACTGCCGAACACGTATTGCATAATCTTGCCGAAAAAAGCATTATATCCAGTACACAGGACTTTGCCATTACGTTTGTAGGGGAAGTGGCTTCCCGTCTTCCTGTGGATTTAGACATTGCGTCCTTTATTATAGGTGGTTGTAACCTTGGCCTTGGTGAGGCCGCCTTAGCCATTGGTAGTGTAGCGGCGTTGCCCTTCCGTTCCATTACTCCGTTAACATGCAGCAGCGCCTCTTGGGATGAATTCACAAACCGAAGCCGTGACCAATACGCTGATGAGATTGCACCTCAGAGTGACCTCCTTGCTGACACCCTCGTCTTTCTTGAGTGGCTTACACTGCGTATTAAGGGAGAGTCCACCACGTGGTTTCTTGAGGAGACCCTTATCCAGGAGTTTAGGTTGATCAATATTGAGAACTTGATGAAATATATGCGAGAACAGTTGAAAAATTATGTATTCCTAGATCGTGTTAATACACCAGAGTCTTTGATTAACGTGGCAAGCGCTATACGGGGAAAGACGACCATCCTTTTACTTTTGGCGTCTGTGGCCTTGGCACGACGTACCGCCTTTATTCGCGACGCAGGACACCTCAACGAAAAGGATCGTTATGCTTCCATGGCCTTTGTTCGCACTTCCAAACGAGTGGTGCCACACACTTATATTCCCTCATCTATAAAATGGGAAACTGGTAAGATTATGGTCCCGGTAATTCTTAAAAACAGCACAAATATTCTTGCCGGTGTGTTCTCGCTCATTCACGCACCATATTTTTTTGCCTCACTTCTGCTTCTCTATCCATCCGTGGAGTACTCGAAGCCCGTGATAAAGGATAATGCCACTGTCGTGTACTTTGGCGTCTCATGTAACCGTCAGATGAAACGCTTCGTGGTTTCTATTGAAGATGCTGTACGAATTCTCGATTTCCGGGATAATATAAATCTGGCGCTGGGTTGTATGCAGGCACTTCGCACTTCCACCCCTCCCATCTCGAGAATAACGTTTTCTCTCTCTCTGAAGAGTTTTGATCGTCACTTTGACATTGGGCAGCTGCATAAGGACATTTGCTCGCAGCTGCTTGAGCTGGTGAACGTGTTAAAGGTAACGGAGTATCAAGGGAGCTTTGAGACCTACGTCACGCACTGCACAGCCCCAAGGGAGTTGTTGCCCAAGGCTGACATACCTGCGCATGATGAGGAGGTACTTCGTTGGTTTGTGGACGGCACAGTGTGGGAAAAGTTGCGCACTCCCAGCTCTGCCGTAATGCAAACCAGCAGTTCTTTTGAGGATGGGCCACAGTGGTTGGATGGAGTTTCGATCTTTGCCGCGAACTACGATGACTACTATGATGATGTGGAGATAATGTCGGATTCCTACTTTATGTGCCACGGCCCACTCATTGAGGACGATGATGATTGGTAAACCTGCGCGTAACCCATTGTTGTGACTGGTGCCGTTGACTGTTTTTGCATTAATTGGGGACAAGGTGGTGACAAAGTGCAGAGGCGCACTCATACACACGCACGAGGAGGAGAGGAAAAGCAAACAAAAAAATATATGAAAAGAACAGTTGGGGCAAGCGATGCGCACACACGCAAAATAAAAAAAAAACATAAATAAATAAAAAGGACAGGAAAGAAGAAGTGGAACACCATGACCCCCTAATGGGGACATATTCATGAAACTTCCAGAAAGTATGAACTGGCGGCAAGGTGAATTATGCGGGCATGTTTTGGCGGAGCGGGGTGTTACGAGAATTTGCTACTTTTTGCTTTCATCTTTTTGTTTCTCGTTAACAGTGAAGAAGAGCAACCTGAAAAGAAAAGCAGAAAGGCACCCGGTGGTGGGAGTGTGAGGTAAGATGTGGGCTCTTTGCGCCGCGTATTTTGCACCGAGGCCACAGCGTCAGCCCGCCTGTTGTACACCATTTGAGCTTAAATTTATTTATGCTTTATGATGTCTACTCTTCTGCTTTCTGTGGAAGTGATGAAGACCAGACGGGTGGAGGGTGAGGGAAGGAAGGCCTTAACTTTGGGCAAATGAGAGAAAGAAAGAAAAAAGCAGCTAAAACACAACGAAGTGAAGAAAAAAAAAGACGCTTCTCGCATGACTAATGGAGGAACTGGGTGTTGTTGTTTCCGTTTATGACTTCTCTGTGCAATTCACGGTTGAGGTCTTTTGTGGGTCTTCTTTTTTTTTTTTTTTCGTGTTTGTCCATCAGTCTGGCTTCTACAGTTGATGTTGTTGGTTATGTGGTGATGGTGGTGAAGTATTGTTTGTCGCAGCATAGACTCGCTTGGGATTTTCTCTTGACCGTCGCGACGAGGCATGCCCCCCCCCCCCCCCTACCCACCCACTCCACACACACACACACTCCCTTTTCTTCTTTCTTCTGTTACTTTGGACTCGTCTCTTTTTCGCTTGCTTGGGTTAAACTTCTGTGCTCTTCAACTACATTAGGCAAAACGGGTGAAGTGGTGTGTCTTTTGCTCTTTGCGTAGAAAGAGGAGTGTAGTAGTTAACTATGGAAACATTAGATGAGGCGGCAGTTGACGCTCTTATTCGTGAGGAAGAAGAGCGGGTGCGGCAGTTCAAACTTTTTCACTGCACAGATGACGAGCGGCGGCGTGAATATGGTGCGGTTCCTAAGCCTGTATCACAGCCACCACCGCCACCGCCGCCGAGAGCGAAACTCTCTGGTTCTCCTTTGGAGATGCTGTCAGAGAACGCGGAAGAGGCGCTGGTGCATGAATATGAACAGTATCGTCGCGGCGGCGACGAGGATGACATCAACATGACCCTCCGATGCAAGGGGCCTCCTCCACCGAATTATGATGGACCACTGCTTACACTTACAACCCGTGGTCCGTATACACGCGTTGAGGTACTCGCATGCCGCCCGCCGGTGCGGCCCCGCTTTGACGGGAAAAAGACGTTGGAGAAAGATCGTAGTCCGTATTACCCACGGCCACTACGAGAGAAGCCCAAAGAGGACAACGTTGCAAGGCCAGGGGATTCACTGCGGCGGTGGAAGTACAGTATGGGCTTTCCTGACACATGATTATCTTGAGTGCGTCACTATCGAGGGTGATAAAAAGCTCATGCATCAATGTATACACGTATAGTGCGTACGGAAGGGAAAGAAGAATGTGTCACACGTTTAACTCGTGATTATTTTTTCTAAATGTAAAGATTCTTGTTGCTCTTCTGAAAGGTTGTTGCTTTTTTCTCGTTAACGAATTGCCTTCTATTTTTCCCCCTTTTTTTTCGTTTTTTTTTCGTTTTTTTTTTTTTGTTTT
>NW_021706025.1:5323-25030 GCF_003719475.1 Trypanosoma rangeli
TTTTTCCTGGATGTATGTGTGGAGTCAAGTCGGTTTAATCCTCCTTTGATTCGGATGCCTATTTGTTTGTCTGGTTGCGTGAGGCTGCATTTGATGGTGCTTGTCTTTTTGCCTTATTTGTCTCTCTCTCTCTCTCTCTCTCTCTCTCTGTTGCAACTGTGGTTATTAGAACTGAGGGAATGACGGTCGCCACCATGCGCGAGTACAGCACGGCAATGCGTCTGCAGCAGTACCACACAAGGACAAATGCAGAATTTGGCGTCCCAGAATGTCTTTTGATGGAGTTAAGAAGAGGGATTCCCATCATTTGCCAGGCAGGTGTATCCATTGCGTCTTTGTCCCCTAAGGCGGCCAGCATTGTGTGTCGTGAAATGAATAATATGATGAGCGCCACTTCGCCGGAGCACCGGGTGCAGTGTATCTCGCAGATAACAGGTGCCTTACGTGAGGGCGCTTTTATGTCCCAGAGGAATACCACCGAGTGCAGGGCGTTTCTGCAGAAGCTAGCGATACACTTTGTCTTTCCGCTCATGTTGCGTTGTGAGGTGCGATACCTGCACCGTGCGCTTGCAACCTTGATTCGGACTGTCTACGTGATGAACGAGGAACTTGAGACGTGTTTCTGTGAGGCATTCACCGCCTCGCACATCCGCTGTTGGGAACCAGAGACGCCAGGGCGACGACCCACCATTTTGGGCGACGATGCAGCATCCACGTTGGAAAATGCAACTGCTCTACTACGGTTTAAGGATTCAATTATGAGTTGGGTAAACTGTCTTGATAGCACCGCCGTGGTGGCCATGCCTCTTTTTCCGCGCATATTTGCCAGCACCTTTCTTGAGATTCTTCCACTTCTTGGGGAGACTTTACAGTGGATGGTGGCAAATGCCTCTGCGGGGTGTCGTGAGGTTGACTTGGGGAACGTCAGCGGTGGGACATTGCTGGGTGAGGACTTGGCGTATGTGCGGTATGGGATTCGCGTTGTCGCAACGTACACCCATAAATTCCTGCATTTGCTTGCGGATGTATGGAATAAGGGGGATGCACACACCAATCACGATTTGGAAGAAGACGTGGAAAAGCTTTTTTCACCGGCATTAACAATGCTCTCTTCCTCAGCATTTCCAAAAGATGTTCTAAATGGCGCCGGGTTGCTTGTGTCGTCTCTCTTGACCCTACGGACATGTGACCCATGGCTGCTTCTTGAGGTGTGTCGTCTGTGTGGGACATTTGATGCACCCGTAGACGTGGCGGTGAAGCTACAGACGAAGCGGGTTGCATTTTTCTCCGCGTCAGTGCCGCACAATGACGTGCGAGAGTGGGTAAAACTTGTCTGCGCTCATGATCCGCATCAATGGCTCAGTGAACATCCCCAAACACAAGGATCATTACGGAATGTTCTTGGTGCCTTCACTAGCAATGGTCGATTTGCGTTGCTGCGGGGTCTGCTGGCGCATTTATCCACACCACTTCACGGTGACGTGAACTCTCTTGGCGTTTTACTGAAGCCAATCACTCCCCTTGCAGACGTGGGATTTTCAACGGAGACTGTGGTAGTGGTGCACGATATCATTATGCCGGCTGCTGAGACGTATTGCTCGGCTCTTCAGGCGCCGGACACACGGTTCATGGCCATTCAAACCATTGACAGCGTTGTGCGACACATTTCCTCTGTTTTGGCTTGCATTGCTGAGGTGTTAGACCCTGCGCTGAGTAGAAATAAAAGCATAAGAGGTAATATGACAAAAAGAAACGTGCAATGCTCAAACGAAGGAAATACATTGAGCGAGTCTCAAAAGCAGGAACTCTTTGGTTTGTGTGCACGCAACCCAAAACTCACCCGCACCTTAAACCATGCAACGGAGGTTATTATGGGGATGTGGGACGACAACACTCTTCAGGTGACAGGTCCACTGTACGACGCGTACAGTGAGATCCTCAGTGTACATGCCGCGCTCAGGCGCTGTGCGGTTTTATGCACCTCTACCTGTACAACCCATGTTATGGATGAGGAGCTGTTCGACACCACCGATGCATTACAACGTGTTCTATGCATACCCAACGAGAGGCGTGGGAAGTATCACGCATTGCTAGGTATACTCAGTATTCTTCCCGTGCCGCAGTTTCTATCTGTACTGAGGAAACATTTTTCACAGGACACGACCCCCATTTTTGAGGTTGAAGGTCTTAGCTGTTTCACCAGAATGCTTCTTTCTGGTGCCTGTAATTACAAGATTGGAAACATTGCGGGTGATGTCTTTGCAAAGGTAGCAATTCGTATTCGACAGTTGGACCACACCGACGACAGTAAAGAGGTTCTCTTTGTGCAAGGCATCATTGATCCCGTGGTGAAGTCGCTCTTGCTTCCTGGTTACGCAGCACCTCTTCACTTAACTGAGGCTTTTTGTGTTTCGAGCATTGTGACGCATATGATCATGCCGTGTCTCAAGTCCGAGGATGTGTTTCTTCCCATCTTGCTTTCGCAGCTGACACGGGCACAGGAGGCTAGCAGTAACTTCTCTCGGGTTAATCAAAGTATTGTGGAAATTATTCATCGCGCCCGTACTGTAGGTAAGGATGTCGCTGCCTATCTTCACCCTAAGAGCCAAACATTTCAGGCCATTTTGGCGACGCTGCAGGTGCATGAAACTGAGCTTCGTTACACAGCGCTGCGTCTCTGTGTGTTGAGTACGAAGAAGGCTGAGACAGTGGAAGGCTGGCAGTGTCGTATGATGGAGTGGTATATTAGTACCAACATGTACTGTGGTGGGGACACCGTGGCGATGCGCGGTCTTTTGGAGGTTTTTAAAAAGTGGATGCGACGGCTTGTGGATAGCTACAAAAACCAAAATAACAAGCTAAGGAAGGGCATAGAGGGAAGTGAGAGGGCTGCGCAGTATAAGCTGTTGGTAGTAGATCACTGTGTGCGGATGGTTGGCTGTCTGGGTCCACAGATTGGTGAGAATGCAAGCTGGTGCTGTAACCTTTCTCTCGAGCGACGTGTAGCGGCCATGACCACATATTCGTGTCTTCTTCGAAGCACACTTGAGTTTCTTTCACTGCAAGAAGTGGAACAGCTTAAAGAGCAATTGTTTCCCACCGTGCTTATCGAGGGCCTGTTGGAGTGTCTGTCAGAGGGCTGGGAAAAGGCACGCTTGTCTGCCTTTAATCTTCTTCTGCTGTACTGCGATCACGCTCATGACGCAATTTTTTCACCGCGTTATCTTGGCGATCCTATGGCGGCAGCTGACGCCAAGGCAGAACTGCTGCGAGCGCGAACGTTTCGAAAGGCAGAGGGTGAAGTGCTTCGTTACATTTTAGCAACTTGTTTCACGCCAGCAGCGAAGCAAGCAGCGTACGAGAATCCGTTGCAGGAGTGTGAAAAACGGGTGAGGGAAGTAGAGTTTGGGATGAGGCTGCTCAAGGAAAAAATTTCAAAACTGCGTGAATTGGGAATAAAAGGTGCCTGTGAATTTCTTCAGCTTCATCCCCTACACGGCTCACTCTCGCTTTGTGCGGCTTTACTTTCAAATGCATGGGAGGTAAAACGTGATGCTCCCCAATTTTACGAGGCATGTAACATGTTATTGCGTTGTTGCAGCGCCGTTCTACAGACATGCTCCTTTCTTGTTGGTGACGAGCCTGTAAACTCCACTGATAACAGTGAGGTGGAGGTGGATTGTCGTGGGCATGTCTTTGACAAGGATGGTTCCTGCACAGAGGGCAAGATGCGTACCGTGGTTAACAACACCTGGCTCAGTATTCGTACGAGCGCCTCAGCTGTGGAGCGTGTTATAAATCTTGTGAGAGTGGAGGATCTTTCGCTTTCGGCACTTCGTGAGATATGCTACGTCCTCATTGAATCGCTGCTTCGCACGAAACACAACGGTGTGATGCGTAAGTTACGGCAAGCGCTTAAAACCGTGGCTTCGGTCCTGCTTCGCTCACGTGAGGTGTCGTATCACTCACTTCCTGTGGAAATGCTTGACTTTTTTTTGGGACCAGACGGTGTCACGTCAACAAATGTTGCGCGGATGCTTCGGCGGAGTCAGGGTCTACCACACGCCATATTGGCAGTTTTGGAAGCTGAAGACCCCACGGTTCCTGCCATTCTTTTTCCAAAGGCCATGAAACTGCTGCTGCAGGTGGCGACCGGAGTGCACGTTGGCGGCGATGATCCCCAGCAGTGTTTGACTGAAGAGGAGTGTCGTAGTCAGCGTTCAAATGCGTTAAATGTTCTTACGTTTATTTTTGAAAATAAGATATTCGCCTCACGTTCAGTGGCAAATTTGGAAGATGCGTTTTGGATTGCTGCTGCAGGCTTCGATGACTCCAGCTGGGGAATACGGAACAGCTCCCTGATGCTCTTCTCGGCTGTACTCCCTCGCTTTGTGGGGGAGCATCCCTCCACAGGTGGAGTGGGTGTTAACACGTCACTGCACGACATCGCTGTTCGAGCACCCCGAGCCTTGTCCCTCGCATACGATGAGTTGGTGAAGAGTTGTACGAGGCCTCTGCCCAGCCTCGGTGTGTTTCCGCTGTTGCAAATGCTCTCTATGCTCACCCCCGACCCCCCACATCTTTTAACGAATGCAACCATACTTCAAGCACCTGCTGACACGGCGACGGATTCTGCTTGTATTACCCGGGCCATTGTGCGCTGTGGCTCATCTAAACATCTTATGATTCGTGCCGCAAGTGCTGTTGCGCTAACTTCACTCGTGCCTCCCGTCCACTTGGAGGGGTTTGTTGCGGAGCTGCTGTCGACGATATCGCAATCAAAAACTCACCTTAACGCAGTACATGGCGCATTACTTCATTTGCAACAGTTTCATACGTTTTACGTGGGGACGTTACGCCGCAATGTGAGGACGAAGGCGGTGAATGGCAACGCAACGGCCACTGTAGCTTTACTTGTCAATCGATTGTTATTAGAGGGCCTTG
Source organism: Trypanosoma rangeli (assembly GCF_003719475.1). Lineage (NCBI taxonomy): Eukaryota > Euglenozoa > Kinetoplastea > Trypanosomatida > Trypanosomatidae > Trypanosoma > Trypanosoma rangeli. The sequence continues at coordinate 10,268 of NW_021706025.1, forward strand.
GTGCAGCTTCTGTGACGGCCTTTACCTCAACGCTCTACCAAGCATGTGTACACTGCCCCACAGTTGCTGTGACCTTCTTGAGTTTGGCATCTGATGTTATTTACTACACTCAGAGTTTTGGGCTGTGCGAGAAGAATCCCACTGCCGTCACTAGTTTGATGCGCTTTGGAGTGGCGGTAGTGTACAAAACAGTCTGTGCGCCCACACGATCGTTTGAGTTGGCGCGACACGATCACGCTGCGGTGAAGGAGTACGGTACACTTTTTACTCTCCTAGTGGTTGGACTTCTCTCACTGTCAAGCGAGGAGGAGGAGGAAGAAGGGAAGGGAAAGGAGGCTACAGATAAACGAAGCAACGCAATTTCTTTAAAAGAAAGCGATGCAGTGTGGGATGCCCTGGCTCAGGTCTTTGCGAGCAAAAATGAGGAGTGCCTCATATCCTACGTTATGGACCACGTAAGCCACTACACGGCGGAGCAACGGTGGTCACGTGAGGAGTCTAAAAAAACTATGAGGAAGTTTGCATTGCGCCTTCACTTGGATGTTGTACATGTGGCGTTGCAGATGTTGTTGAGCGAACTTTCAGAGGGCGCTTCGTTGCAGAGATTGTCGTGCACGAGGGTTCAGCACATGAAAGCGCATCTGGAGTATCTTGTACTGCTGGGCAACGATGAGGAGCTACGGTCTGGGCCATGTGAGGCGTTGTGCAATGCGGTGGAGGAACGTTTGCTTTGCCGCATGGATCCCCAATCAAAGCTACCGCTGCAAAACACGGAGGTGCAAAGTTGGGCCATTCGTTTTCTTGGTCGTTGCTGTGTACGTCACGGTGCCTCCAGTGCGACCTTCTTGAGCGTCCTTGAATACTACTCCCGTCCCTTCTTTAATGTCCAGAACCGTGCCGCAGCCGTGTCTGCTCTGAACGATGGACTATTGTATCTAGACGACGGCGCTTCTGCCACTGCCCTGAAGCATCGGTCTGCATTCTTCTTGATTCTTCTTCGTCTTCTCCTTGACGACGCATATGACGTTCGTGTCGACGCTTGTCGCGTGGTTTCTCAACTCACCTCACCGGGGCACCTTTTACTGGATCACATGACCTGTGTACTCTCTCTGTTGTTCCATATCCGGCAAAACGGCGGACACCGAGTTCTTGGTGCCGAGTTGCTGCAGCACTACCTGCTGAGCGAGGATACCTCACACATTAACGCTCTCGATCACGGCGACGACGAGAATAATAAAAATGCAGATAACGATACGGGTGACTCAGAGTCGGAAGAGGGTGATGTTCTCTTTGAAAAGGAGGCGGAGAACATGTTTGCGGAGAGCTCACTCTTGGCCTACCTTGTGGGGGCCATCATACAGGAGAAGAGGAACAACGTCCCCACCTTCGGGGTGTTCGATGAGATGCTTCGTGTGGCTGAACAGCGAGGCAGTGCGGCATCTGTGTATGCCACACTGATCGCCGATGGACCGTAACGGGCGTGGCGCGGCGTGGCAATGGATTGTAAAAAGTTAGAACCACGTATAAACACCGACGGGTATCCGAGACAAACGCGATTGGGAAGGGGTGAGTGTGTTAGTTCTAACCAGAGAACGATAGCGAAGGCGGAGGAGCGGCGTCTATAATTTTAAAACATAGTAATATGTTGTTCTAACAGTTGGTGATGTTTTTTTTTGTTGTTGTTGTTGTTGAGGCGTGTACGCAGCAGTCTATGTGTACATTAGTGCGTTTGCTTGTATACTTCTTGTAGCATCATTCTCTCTCCTTATGTCTCTTCTTTTCTTTTGTGCGTTTGTTTCCATTTCTTTTCTGAGGGAAGATGCAAAGTGGAGTGTGCGTCATGGCAATTCGAAGGCTTGCCACGCAGTGTGTCTCGCGTCTCACCACAAGCAGCCGCCTTCACCAACCGATGCAGCAACAACGTTGTTTCTTCATGTTTAGTGCTTCGCGTTTGGGATCGTTCAAGTATCGCCATACACGAACCATTCCCGAGGACGCCGTTAACCCATTGGCGACCCCAACAAAGATCGACGCGGGCACGTTGCACATTGTGTCTGTCCCCATTGGAAATTTAAAGGACTTTTCTATTCGCGCGCTTGACGTTCTTCAACAGGTGGACTACATTGTCACGACGGATAGGCCAGCGACCAAGACATTATTAGATTTGGTGCATATTGAGGCTCAAGGTCGTCTTATTCACTACTCCCGTAGCAATCGCACGGCATCCAAGGATAAACTTGTGGAGCTGCTGCGAGGAGGAAGAAGCATGGCGCTGGTGTGTACAAGTGGGACGCCGTGTGTGGGTGATGTTGGGAGCGAGCTGATTCGGGAAATGCAATCGGAGGGGGTGCGTGTGTCGGCCGTGCCCGGTCCATGTGCCTTGATGTGCGCACTGGCAGTTTCTGGCGTCACTTTCTCCCCGTATGAGAGCGACACACCGTTGTCTACGTCCACATCCATATCCACATCCACACACGCGAAACTTTCTTCCCTCACTTCTCTGCATTCCCTCCGCGATGGGTCGTTTTTTTTTGGGAACATGCTGCCGGAGTCCCATGGAGCACGCCTCCGCATTCTTCGAAATGTTGTCCGAGAAGCGAATCATCCCTGCGTCTTCTACGAGATTCCTCGACGGTTGTTGCCTGTCCTGCAGGACGTTGCCTTGGTGTTACCAAGGCGTCGCGTTGTTGTCGCCCACGAATTAACCAAAATGAATGAATCACTGCACGCGGATACTGCCGACAAACTACTGGCCTTCTACTCCCGGCAGGAAGCATACATGATGCTTAAAAAAGGGCAACTGGTGCTCATCATTGACGGCCCTGACGCCAGTGAGACACTGGAGCACCTGCGGCGAGAGGCGGAAAAACGACGGCGATTACGACGGAGTATCGCAGAGTTGGTCGGTGAAGGTCGTGATGGTGGGGACTCGGGTAAACAGGTTGTTAAACCAAAAATCCAAAGCCGCCGCAAGCTGCTTCGAAGGAAACGTTGCCAACGCCTCATTATGAAGATTGAAAAGGAGCAGGAAAAAATCAGAATGGCCATGAAGATCAATCACACCGATGCGTCTAAACTATAAATGGGCGTATGTGTTTCTCTTCTACGCCTGTTGTTCTTTTCCTTCTTTGTCTTGCCTATTGTTTGGTTCTCACATATCAGGGCTGCTTTGGTTGCTGAGTGCATCTTAATTTTCATTCGGAGGCATGTGAAGGAGCAGTTCTATCCATCTTTCTTTATTGATAGTCAGTAGTGCTGGGATGCAAACTCAACTCCACTCTCAAGCGGGGAGTAAATAACGGTGGTAATACATTTATTGTTATTGTTATTGTCTTATATTCGGAAGGATTACTATTTGTTGTTCTGCTATTGCGTAGCTTTTATTAGGCCACAACCCAAAAAAAAAGAAAAAACGGAAGGGAAAAGTTTGCATTCGTGGGTCTTTGTGCGAAGAAGCAAAGGAAAAAAAAATGTCGATGGACGTTGGAATCGTTGGGCTGGGTGTGATGGGTGCTAGCCTGGCACTAAACATTGCAGAGAAAGGGTTTCACGTGGCGGTTTTTAACCGCACATACTCCAAAGCCGAAAGCTTTATAAAAGAGCACGCTTCGGCTCATTTTGCAGCGAATCTCAAGGCATTTGAGACGATGAAATCTTTTGTCATGGCTATCAAAAAACCCCGCAAGATTCTTATTCTTGTCCAGGCTGGTGCGGCCACCGATGCGACGATTGAGCAGTTGAAGGGCGTTCTGGAGAAGGACGACATTATTGTGGACACGGGTAATGCGCATTTCAAGGATCAGACCCGCCGGGCTGAGCAACTGGAGGCGACAGGCCTGCGTTTTCTTGGAATGGGCATTTCAGGTGGTGAGGAGGGAGCTCGAAAAGGACCTGCCTTTTTTCCGGGTGGCACACTGAGTGTATGGAAGGAGATCCAACCCGTCGTTGAGGCTGCCGCTGCAAAGGCAGATGATGGGCGCCCATGCGTCACCATGAATGGTCGTGGTGGGGCTGGTTCGTGTGTTAAGATGTACCATAACGCTGGGGAGTACGCCATTCTGCAGGTATGGGGTGAGGTCTTTGATATTCTTCGTGCGATGGGGTTAAACAATGACGAGGTGGCTGAAGTCCTTGAGGATTGGAGGGCTAGGGGATTTTTGGCTTCATATATGCTTGACATTTCCATTGTCGCCGCGCAGGCCAAGATTGCGGATGGCAGCTATCTTTCCGAACACGTCAAGGACTGCATTGGTTCCAAAGGCACAGGTCTGTGGTCTGCACAGGAGGCGCTAGAAGTTGGCGTTCCAGCACCAAGCCTAAACATGGCTGTGATATCCCGGCAGTTGACAATGTACAAGTCTGAACGCGAGACTAACGCAAAGGCATTTCCATTTGTTCTACAAGTTCCTGGCTACACAATAGAGGAGAAAGGCCCTAACGCACCAGAAATTCGGCAACTCTATCATGCTGTTTCCATTGCTATTATTGCGTGTTATGCGCAAATGTTTCAGTGTCTCCGCACTTTGGACAAGGTGTATAACTTTGGCTTGGACTTGCCGGCCATCATCGCCACTTTCCGGGCTGGTTGTATTTTGAAGGGGTATATCCTCCAGCCAATGACTGAGGCATTTGCGAATAACCCACATTTGAGTAACCTGATGTGTGCCTTTGAAAAGGAAATAACTGAAGGACTGCAGAGCTATCGCGATATTTTGGCTCTCGTCACGTCAAAGACGGCCTTGACGCTCCCTGTACTATCCGCCACTCTAGTGTACGTCAACGGGATGTTCACACCGACGCTTAAGTATGGTCAGCTTGTATCACTGCAAAGGGATGTGTTTGGCCGCCATGGATACGAGAGGCTGGACAAAGATGGGCGTGAGTCCCATAACTGGCCGGAGCTACAATAAGATGTAGCTTTTTTCCTTTTTTTCTTCTAGTTGACTTGGTTAGCTCACTAAATTGTGTATATTGGCAGCATGCAAAATATTATTATTTTCTTTTTTGTAAAAGTGATAGGGACGAATAAAACAACACGCTTGTGTAGCAACGAGGCACAACAACAACAACAACAACAACCGAAAAGGGAAATAAAGAAGAAAAAACGGTCTTTGTAATGCAGTGTTGGAAAGAAAGAGTAGGCAGTCCATATATATATATATATATATATACCACACCCACAAATAGATTGTGTGGGGGGTTGAATGTGTATGTTTACTCTTTTGTTGGTGTTGGTTTCTGCCTCATGAGCACAATTTTTATGCGTGTTTCTGCTCTGGCCATGGTTTGCATTTTTTCTTCTTTGTGTTTACAATTATATTGCCCTGGTGAGGCTGTGGGCCGCCTTGACGTGGTGCCAGGTTTTGAGTGCCTCTCAGAGAGGGAAACTAAAAACCGGCAATTAATCCCGTCGGCTTCTTGTTGTTGGCTTACGGTGGCGGCAGGCCGGTCTTTGTTGGGTGACGCCGTGTTTAGTAACCCCTGGACATATGAAGTAGAATTTCCAAACAACAGCTGCACGTGCCGACGGTGTGCAGTGCTGTAACACTGCTGGTACCGACGTGTAGCGATGATGCTCCATACATGTACGGAAATATAGGGTTCTAACGCGCTACAAGTGCAGAGAAGAAAAGAAAAAAAAAGAAGTTTAGGGTGCAAAAGACGCTTTTCTCTCGCTGATCACGCGAGGCAATGTGGAGTGGGGGATAAAAATGGACCTACCCAAAAATACACGTCTTACAACGAAATAATTTACGTTGTTTCTTCACCTTCAAATGTAACCGTTCTGACTTCCACTTCTTACTGATCGTTGGATGTGGAGGGGTCGTACGGGCGCACTTAGTTACCCGTCGCGTTGATCTGTGTGCATGTGCTGATTTAAAAAAAAACACGGTGGGACGTTCCTGCAGTTTTTCTCATTGCCTCCTCCTATTTTTTTTTTGACGCAAAAAGATAAATAAGGTGCGTACTTTTGTGTCTTTCTTATTGGTGTTGCTGCTGCCATTTTCGATGTTTGTTTTTTCTGAGGCCTGTTGCCCTCCCTGTTGCGCCGTTTTGTGGCGTGATGCCGCATTCATTTTTATACTCTTTTTTTTTTATTGGAGATTTTTGGGTTCTTTTAGTTGCAAAGTGCTGTACCACACATTGAGCGCACTGGCGGTGCCCTGCCGCCTCTCCTGTGGAGAATAGGCCCCCTATTGCTTCTCTCCAGCGCCGTTGTCGCCTAGCGGTAACCTTGCTACAGCTTCTACTGCACGAGTGGCGGATTGGCGTGGTGCCATTAATTTATTTTACTTACCCATTCACATAGCGAAGGGGGGGGGGGGAGGGGAGGGTATTGGTGGTAAAAAGTTATATTTAGCAGCACACTGGGGTACTGAAATTACGCAATAATGGCGGCGAAACTTCAAACACATGAGCAGGGGACAGGTGCAACCTGTACGCCCCTTCTTACTCCAGTAGGGCCTTGGGTACATGGTGTGGCTGGCATTCTTGGCGGCTCCATATCCATGGCGCTTTTTTATCCCTTGGACTTCCTCCGGACACGTAGACACCTATATAAGGGGGGTGGTAAATTCCCCCTGCGCTCAGCACGACAAATTATCCGGGAAGAAGGTTTGCGAGGAATTTACAGCGGTCTCACTGTGTCTATGTTTTCTTACAGTGTTGCATGGGGGCTATATTTATTGACGTTTAGAACCGCACAACAGAAGCTTTTTTGTTTTGAGGATAAAACGCGTTCTACCACGGACAATACTCGAAGTGGCAGCAGTAGCGCTTTGCGGGATTTTTTGAGTGCGTGTGTGGCTTCCGTTATTACTGGTTTTGTTATCACACCAATGAATCTCCTCAAAACGCGTCGACAGTTGTACGAGATGGAAAGCTACGATAAACCCCGAGGCGTCTTTTCTGGAATAAGGAGTATTATAAAAAAGGAAGGATACTCTTCTTTGATTCGCGCTGTTGGGCCCCAAATCCTTTTGACAGGAAGTACGACAATTCAGGTAAGCCTCTACGAGGGCATGAAACGTGGAGTCTTCCTGGATGAAACTCATCCGTTATTTATGGAGGTCGTGGTTGCGTCGGCACTTTCAAAGGCGACAGCCTCAGCAATATGTAACCCTCTTGAGGTTGTGCGAACTCGTCTGCAGGACGTACGGCACCGTTCTGTGAAGGGCTACAATTCGATGTGGGGGGCGTTCTGTACTATTTGGCGTACTGAGGGTTTTTGTGGACTTTACAGAGGTCTTCCTGTGAATATATGTCGTGTTATTCCCACAACGGTTATGACGGTTGTTGTGTACGAAGAGATCCTCTTGGCGCTTTCATCTTCCGTCCATTGGAAAATTATGTTTTTGCTTAATGAAACAGTGTTTGACAGTGACCTGGGTGACTGGATCGACATAAGTCCGAGAGAGTAAGGCCGGGATGTGGACCTGCGTGACGCAAGTTCACATCACTTGGGAACTGACTTCCGTGAGACCCAAAAGAGTTTTTTTTTTTTTTAAAAAAAAAAACATAATGTTCATCTTTGCAGCCGTATATATGGGTATGGGTTCAATAATGAAGAGAATGAAAGTGATAGAGAAAAAGACAAGTATATAGACGGCTCCTTTACGGATTTATTTATTTATTTATTTATATATTGAATGTTTTTTAAATTTTATTTTTCGACATGTATGAAGTGATATGTGCTTTGTTTGTTTGAGTGGGTGTGTGCGTGTTGTCTGTCCCCTCACACCGCCAAAGAACGCTATGAACAAGAGGAACAACCGAAGCCTAATGGGGCAAGGAAGGAAAGGAACGTGTAGTAGCCCGGAGATGGTGAGGGCGAATTGTTTGCTTGTTTTTGTTTTTTTTGTCCATTTGTGTTTTGAGAACGGCTGTCAGGCTCAGACGTCGCGGAATGGAACGGCGCCCATTGACGCCTACCGTACACGATGACATCTACACGTGCACAGTCTCTCTCTCTCTCTCTTCTTTTTTTTTTAAAAAAAAAGAGCGCACGTATGTTGTACCGTGAGAGTGTGCGGAGTTCCAAGTCCGACAAGACCTCAACTCGGGCCGCTAATGAGGAGGCGAAGGTGTCACTTTCGGCGTTTAGCTTCCTCTTCTCTGAGATGTGTACGCAAGCACATAATACACCCTTCAAGGCCTCCAACGTTGAGGAGATTGAGCAGCGGTTGACAGGCCTTGGCGCATTGGTCGGAGCACGGCTTATCATGTTGTCCTCTCTGAAGGACCATTTAGAGCTTCAACGACGTCCTGTCACGATTGAGGCGGCTCTGAAGCTTTTTCAGGACAAACTGTGGTCCCGCTGGTTTGGTAAACCTGCGAATGACCTCCAACGTGAGACAGGTTCAGACCGGTTTTTTATCTTTGACAGCGACCCCATTGTATTGAAGTACGTCTACCCATCACCGGAGTATGTGGATGCAGAAGGCCGGTGGAGCATCAACTACGCAAGTTTTATGGGCGGCATCGTTGAGGGGGCACTGAAGGCAGTTGGGTTTGCTGCAGAAGTGTTCACCTACCACCAACCAGAGCCTGGGAAACCCCATCAATCGATTTTTGCAATTTCGTTCCCACAGCATGTATGGGATCGTGAACGGCGCGTGCGTGGGTAAGAGGTAGAGGCTTTGTCGAAGACTCCTGTTGTTATCAACTCCGCCATAATCGTCCTTAGGTGGGGAGGAGCGAAGGTTTGTGAATAATCTTGAGGTTGACCTCAATGCCAGTAGTCGCGTGAAAGTTGCATGTTGTCTCACACATTACCTGGCGTTTCATTCGGACTTGTATGCCTTTTTTACCCTTGTGTTTACATGGTTTTGTGTGCATATTTGTGTTGTGGCTCGCGTGGCGGGGTTCCTCCGCTCGTGTTAAGGGTCTTTATTCGTTGTTATTGTTGCTGTCTTTGTGGTTGTTGTTGTTGTTTGTATGCGGGATGGTTTGGTTGTGTTTCTTTGTTGTTGCTTTGGTTTTGGCTTTGCCATTGCTTTTTTGGCTATCACGCGTCATGGCAACCAGCATGCGTCGCTGGGGCACAGCGGGCGCTCTCCTAGGATGGTTTCACCTGAGGCACAGTAGGGCATGCCTCACGGAAGCGCACATACGGCGTGAGATCCAGCACGCCATTCAACGTCTTGGTGCGAGATCCTCTCCGGCATGGGTGGCCATTTCATGCGTGTCGTCCACTCTCTCCGACGAGACGTGCGAGGTGCTGGCGGAGCTGGGAGGACTAGCAGAGTTTTGTCGTCGTTCAGAAGAATCAGATGAACCCCACTTGGCCGTGAAGATGGTGAATGGCGTGTTATGCGTCAGACAGCTTGAAGTAAAAAAGCCTCCTGTGACACAGTGCGTTGAAGTTAGAAGCCAGAAATCAGTAATTGATTTGAAGGAACTATGTGATAATTGCAGCCTCCTTCCTGACAAACCTGTACCTTTGACTTCTTGTCAAAGTGCCTGGAAATTGCCTTACATGGAGGCAACCGTTCAGCGCCTTGTGTCGATAATGGAACGCGTGGAGCGTGCTGTGCGGCGTCACACAAGTGAGACTGCAATGCCTTTGTATGTGCAGGTGGGTTACCATGGGAAAAAAGCAATTATTGTTGGGCTTGGACCTCGTTCTGTGTCTTTACTCGATCAACGCCAGATGGAAAAGGTGTGTACTTGGGACGAAGTCGCTTCCCCTCGGTATGATTTGTGGCGTCTCTCACGATACTTGCGAACGGATGTTTTTCTACCCATTGACGAGTTGCTGTCGTTGACGGATGGTGTTATCCAGGCACCGTTACTCCAGGTGGCCATGTCATATCCAGAGCGTATTTCTTTTTCGCTGGGTCCCACCATGTGCGTTGAATCGGCCGATGCAGATCGGTTTTATGTCAACGGCGACGCATGTAATGAGATACGCGAGGTGCTTGGAATGAAGTTTTTGTTGTCTGAGGCGGAGGTGGCGCGACATCTGACATCGAAGAGTGAAAAACTTAGTGGTTTGACAGACGAGGAGTTACAGGACGAACGCTTAAAGCTGAAAAATATGGCGCCGATGCGTCGACAGAAGCTGCGTCGGTCGATCGTGCGAGAGGAGTTTCGGCGTCGTTTTCCACACGGAAACGCCTTCTTGAACCCCAATGTGGTGGCGTTTCACATTTACGACCAGATGTTGCCAGGGGTGTGGGTTAACAATGCGGCGGTGCGCGAGACGCTGTTGCCGGACGGCGGCAAGGGCGCGATGCATGTTGGGGTTGACTTCTTTGATCAGTTCCCGCATCTGTTCATTACGCAGTGTATAACAACCACCTCCCTTAACGTCATGCGGCGCGAACAAGGCATGGAGGATGTTTCGAGTGACGGGGAGAATTTGAACCATAATGCCTTTAGCGATGAAGAGATCCTGCTGTTTCTCCTGCCGCGTCTCACCAATAAAAAGGAGGACTGGGGTGATAACAAGGGCATTGACGTGTTGGCAGCACTTCTCCCACGACACGTGTTCAAGTACATGCAGAATCACGGAGGGGCAGTGTCACGATTGACGGCTATCCTCAAACGGTACCCAGAGGCGTTTGAGGTGCTGGAGACAGTGGAAAAGAGTGGTGTCAAGGAATGGAGAAGAGTACGCTTGCGCTACGATGGCATCACAAAAATTGGTGCGAGGCTCGTGAACGAGCTGCAGGCGGATGAGAGGCGCACAGAGTTCACACAACAGCAAACGAGGGAAAACGAGGAAGGAAGATGTCAGACGGATAAGGATGGGGTTAGTGGCAGTAGTACCGTTCCTGCTTTGGGTGATTAAACTGAGGTAATATTAATGGGTGGCATCGTCATTGTTGCGGCCTTCACGAAATGATTGATCGCCTTTGTGATTATTATTTTTTCCGCTTGTTGTTGTTGTTGGGAGTTCCACTCCACGACTTTTGTTATGTTTTGTTTGTGTGAGTGTGTCTGGTTTGCCGCGTGTTTTTGCGTTTTCCATCTGCCCACGGCGCTCCTTTTTGTCTCCTCCCTTGCTGCCCCGGCGGTGGTGGTGGTGTGGGTTATTATTATTATTATTATTACATTATATTCCTCTTTTCTTGCTGCTGTTGCCGCACTGGCTCATAGAAAACAAGAAGCGGAAGGTTCCTCGCCATGGCAGGGGTTCTTACGGAGAACTTGGTGCTGCAGAAGACTAAGGTGGACAACATCCAGCGTGTGCGGAAGCTAAACGTATGCGCAGCGCAACTCAGCGACATTGGCGTGCTGAGACGTGCAAACAACCTCGAAGTGCTCTCTCTTAGTCTCAACGAGCTCAGTGAGCTTGGGGTTCTTGAGAACTGCCGCCGACTGTGTGAGCTGTACCTCCGCAAAAATCGCGTGGAGGACCTCAATCAGGTGCTTCACCTCTGTGATAGTAACTACCTGACGGTGCTAAATCTCGCAGAAAATCCCATCTGCCAGGACCCAAATTACAGACGCTTTGTCATTGCCGCTATTGGAAGCCTGCAACGCCTGGACGACGTCGACATTCTGCCGCAGGAGCGGGAAGAGGCGTACACGGTGTTTCCGAACCTTCGGACAATTGCCCCGCCCCCATCAATGTACTGCGATCCTGCCAAGGGAAAGGTGCGACCTGCAGTAAACCATATGGCTCTCCACGCAGCAGCGAGGCATCCGGGGCCGAAGTCTCGTCATAACAGCACCTCCGATTACTTTGATGAGAATTCTGTGCACGGTAACGGTGGCCGACGTACCCCGGTGGCCCGCAGTCCCACAAAGGGTCATTTGGCAAAACGGAGGACCACGCGTTTAGAGTCTCCGCAATATTCACAACATGACTCGGTACAGCGCGTGTTTCACGCCAAGAGGGCGTCCTTTAGCAACGGTGGGATGGGTTCGATGCATGTGCCATCGCTTCAAATTGGCCCAACTGAATCAGGTGTTGTGCAGGCAGTAAAGGTGCTGCTCTCAGAGCTGAGCGCGGATTCACTGGATGAAGTACGCCGCTTCATCGATGCGTTGAAGTGAGTCTGGAAATCATGGCATAAGATGGGGCACAAACGCAAGGGGAGAAAACAACATTTGATTATACTCACAGAATGCTACATATATATATATATATATATATGCGATGTTTTTTCTTCTTCTCACCCTCAACTAGAACGGAGAAAAAGAAGTACCGAGTGTAAGTTGGAGCGAGGAAATAAAAAAAAAAGGAAAAAGAGTAGATAGAGCGTGTGTAAAGCAATATGACTAAAAAGTAGAGGAAAATATGCTGGCGTGAGGGAAATGGGAAGCAACAAAAAAAACTAAAAACTAAAAACTAAAAAGAAGTTTCATCGAAGGGTCTTTGGGTCTGCTCCTACAAGGTTTGTCTGAAACTGCAGGGAAAATGATTGTGAAGATGAAGAGAAGGAGGATAGTCCCCACTGCTGTGGGGCGAAAGTGTGGCCTCATAAGTCTTTTGTGTGTGTCTGTGTGTGTTGGCCATGAAGAATAGAAAAACCCGCTGATTGGGAAGGAAGAAGCAAAGAAGAAACAAAAGAAAAAAAAAGGCACGATCATGAGAAATGCATAACAGTCAGTTTTCTATGTTTTATTAGTGCTTCGCGTCAATCGCATGTGTTTCTGCTGTTTTTTTTTAAAATTTGTTTTTTTTGATGTTTTATGTGTGTGTGTTTGTTCTTTTTTCCTTTTCCCGCTACTTGTCAGTGTCATCATATCCGCCACGCGGGGGGAGGTGGCGTGAAAAGGAGAAGGGAGCGTGTCTCTTGCTTGCGCAGCTTTCTTCATGACTTTTACTTTGTACCTGCCGTGTGTGAAATACGATGAGAGGGAGTGATCGGCGGTGGTTGGGGGCTGCGGTGCGCATTAATTACATCTACCGATGTCCTTGTCATTTAGCCACAACCATCCAAACCGCTGTCGTCGTCATGTATGCGGCAGGGCTTCCATCTGTACTGTATAGTTGTGTGTTTGAACAGGTGCTTGGGGAGAAGTAGTGTGAATCCAATCAGGGCGAGAGGGGAATGGGTAATACAGGAGAGAGTTTTTGTGATTGTGTTCACGGTGCATCCCGCTTTCCGTTTTATTTGCGCTGCATCTCCGCCGTTTCATCGATTGCAAACGCAGCTTCGATGCAATTTAACTTAGACAGAGAACAAGGAGGAAACAAGCGTGTGTGCGAGCCTGACGTTACTAAATTAGGACAAGACGTACACGAAGAAAAAAACTAGGCGGCTTCTGAGGGTGACGAATGATGGATATATAAAATTGAAGGAGATGCAAATCTACATGGCCGAACCTCTATATATCTATCTATCTATATATGTAACTGTCATTGTTATTATTATTATTTATTTATTTTGTTTGTTTGTCTCTCTATCTCTCTCTGTGTGTGTGTGTGGCGCAAGTACGGGGTGTACCGTCTTCTGTGTTTTCTTATTTTCGTTTTTTTATTATCATTATTATTATTCGCATGCGTTTTGTTTTTGTTTTTCTACATGTTTTTGTTTGTATTGACTTTTTCGGACTGTGCCTGTCAGCCACTTACAAAAACAAAAACAAAAACAAAAGGAAAAGGAAAATAAACAGAAGAAGAAGCATAAATCATACCCTGGCCTCCACTGTAATACCCAATGGAAGGAGGAGAGCGAGTGTAAGGAGTCTCCCCACCCCTCTGTATGTACCTGACATGATACCCCCTACTCCTCACAAAATAAGCAAAACTGTTATTGCTCACGTCTTTACTGTTCACCATTCTTTTTCTTTGACCCCATTTCGCCCTCACCGTGGGTTGGTTCTAAGGCCATCAGGGAGACTTAGTTTGTGGTAGCGAGTGAATGTGGGAAGCACGTCTGGAACGGTCTCCGTTTACAAGCTCTATAGTTCCATGATCGTTGCTAATATGGCAGCCCATATACCGCTTACATGACGCCTTATGACAGCCCTTTAAGCCAATAAGCGACGGAGCAAAAAATCACAGGTGGCGATCATGTCGTTTGCTTACTGTTACTCACCACTCCTGGCTTCAAACGACGCAGCCTGAAGTACTGTGGAACGGAACACTTCTCCCTTGAGACTCCTTCCTATCATTTTGAGTTTGGCATATTGTGTTGCGGTGCATTCCTAAGTGCGCTATTTTACTTCTCTTACCCCTGATTTGTAATTTGCATGTGTGATGTATGTTACTTTTCTCTTGTGATTGGCGCATTCACTCTGTCTCCGTGTGTGCAACGCACCTCTTACCTCTTACAATACTTCGTCGCTTTTGCGCTGCTTTTAAACTTGCAAAGGGGAAACCAATCACGGAACTCGAGGGAGGACAGTGAAATGACACGTGCTGGCTTCAAGGGTAAGGTGCTCGGTAAGGAGCGCAAGCAGGCGCTGCTGGATGCCCGCAAGAAGGCTGTTGCCTCCCGCAAGGCGCGTGACGACCGCCGCTGGAAGCGCGTGCTGGCGAAGATGGACTCTGAGAAGCGCAAGAAGTATCACGGCGTTGGCAACACCGCTGAGCGCTCGCGCGTGCGTGGCTCTACCCGTGCCGCGCTTCGCAAGCAGACCGGCCGCAAGCCTGACAACATCACTGTGGAGGCAACTATCCACCTGGCGAAGCTGCTCAAGAAGAAGACCTTCCACAAGCGCGCGCCCATCGCCATCAAGCGCATCAAGGCCTTTGTTGGCAAGCTGATGAAGACGAAGGACAACCGCATCGACGCCTCTTTGAACACGTACATTTGGCACAAGGGCGTGAAGGGTGTTCCTGGCCGTGTTCGCGTGCACGTG
>NW_021706018.1:0-5467 GCF_003719475.1 Trypanosoma rangeli
CATTAAGTGTGGAAGGGGAGGATAAGGGCAAATGGCAAATATAGCGAGAGCAAGACGGAGAGGTAGTCTTCTTTATTTTTCTCGCTTTTTTTTTTGGTTTTCTTGCATTTTTTTTTCCTTGTTTTTACATTCCTTTTTCTTTGCTTTGGTTTCCATCATCATCTCTCCCCCATTCTCTCTTGCATTGATTTCGTTTTCTCTGCTCCATTGGGTAGGCTTTGCGAAATCGTGATAAGAAGCCGCTCCCATCACACACACACCACACACAACATGTGTAGGATATTTTTGTGCGTGCATGTACGGGTTAAAGGTGTGAAGACACATTCGGCTACATAAGCACAAATATATAGATGTGTGTATATATTACTGCATGAGTGCATCGCCGCATACATCGACAGGCAACACTCCATATAGTGAGAGTGCCACTACTGAACATACATCGACTGGATACGCTTGCGCATCCACCCGCGCACACCTCTCATACGGTTCTCACCCTCCTTCCATTAGTGTTTATGCTACTACTCCTACCCCCAACACGGCTTCAGCAACCCACCTCGTCCCCTTACTTTTGTTGTTTTTTGCCATCCCACATCCCCAGTTTTTTTTTTTGTTATGTTGTGCCCGTTGTTTCTTCTCTCTTTTTTGTTTTATTCCTTTTTGTTTATGGTTTTTTTTTTTGTCTCACGTGTAGTATAAATATATGTTGCGGTACAGCTCACTTCACTACCCTACTGTGTCGGTCTCCTCCGCAATCGTTTGCCTCCTTTTTTTTGTTGTTGCCTTTTCGATCAATTTGTCTTCATCCGTCGCGTGGAACCCACAACACTCAGATGTGTATAACTCATGTAATTAGTGATAAAGGCAGAAATGTATTGGATGAGGCGTATGTATGCATCAGTGCACGCACGCACTACTACACAGAGAGGGAGAGATGGAGAGGCATGCATGCATGTATATATTGGTAGGGCTCTTAACGTGCCTGCCTTGGCCACCATCGCTGCTTCTCCTGCTAGTTCGTTGAAGTTGCCTCGCCTCTTCAATGGGAAGGGGGTTTGTGAAGTAGGGGTGGGTGGGTGGAGAAGGAGAGAGAATGCCTTTGCGTTGCTGCCTTCGTCGACGACCTTTCTCTTTCTCTCTCCCCCCCTCCCCTCCCCCCCTGTTGGCCTTGTCCCTTTCATCCTCAGCTTTCCCCCTCAACACCTCTTTGATTTTGTTTGTATTGTCCTCCGCAACCCCCGCCGTTTGTGTCAGATCCGTGACGCCCCCGCTCCAAGTTAGTTGTTTCATTTCTCCCACACACGCACACACCCCTCCCACCCCTCTCGCCTCTCGCTTCCGTTCTTCGCTTCGCCCCCTTCCTCTTGCCGCACGAATCGCACGCTCTCGTACTGCTGGTGTCCCCGCCTTTTCATTTTTTTTATTTTTTTATTTTTTTTTGTTGCGCTTATCTTTTTTTTTTATTTGTTCAGTTCCTTTGTTCCTGCACCTCTCGTTGCTGCCCACCTCCTCCCTTGTGTGCCTGTCTGCCTGCCCGCGCTCAGCCGCCGAGCGGGCACGGCTCCATCCCCATCATCGCATCACCGTAGAGGCCGTGGATGTCCTGCGGCGGGTTGTCGTCAATGTGATCATACCACTTCTCCCAGAGTAGATGGATTGTGCACTCCAACGTGTTGTCTTCAAGCAGATGCTGCGGAACCACCGTCCCCTTGTCCCTGACTTTGTAGGCGTTGATCAGGTAAAGTGCTTGCAGCGTGAAGGTCATCACCACACGCAGGTGCTTGCCCAGGTCTGGGATATCGCGAAACTTCTCCTGCAAATACTCCAGCCGCTCCTGCCGCGTTATCAGATTGACCTGATAGTCGGAAGGGAAGACGAGCACGTAGTGCAGCAAGAGCCCCCCAATCGCCGAGGGCACCTCCCCAAACGGCAACAAAAAGGAGTAGGAGGCAAACTCGGGCAAACTACAGCTGCTGTTCCCGGCCAGGAACACGGTTGTGGCAATGACCTCCACCAGATCGCGCAGACAGCGGCACATGGCTCGAACCATCACTGTAAACGCGCAGAGGTGTCGGCTGTAGACTGGGGCCCAAATAAACGGCAAATCCTCTGATTCTCGGCGGTACGGCACGGAAATTAGGCAACCAATACGTGAGGCCAGTAGTACACGAGGGTCACAGTTAGCTTCCTGGTTCTCCATTGAAATTTCTTGTTGCGGGTCTGCCGGATCAATGTATCGGCACGGCAGACTACTAATAATTCCAACGCGAAGAACCTCTGTTAACACCACAAACGCATTTTGAAAGGAACGCGGGTTGTGTTTGATGGCGTTCATCAAGTATGTGGGGAAGTACACCGTGGGGTACTCGTTAACGCCTTCCTTGGGCAAGTAATCGGTGGCGTCGTGGTAATTATTGTTGTTACTATCCGAGGCCAATATTGGATCTGTCTCCGTGCTGTTCATCTGCCCCATCGCCGGCATCTCCCCTTCCTCCCCCATCATCCTCTCTCCCTCTTCCATGGTCTCCGGTGATGCCGTAGAGTGGGAAAAATAGCCAAGAAAATCAAACGTCTTAAGAAGCACAGCAAAAAAAGTTTCCCTTTTGCCGTGATAACGCATCAGTGCCTTACGCGGAGAGCAGTTACTGTCTTCGTTTATCGGTCGCGCGGCCTCGGCACTGAAGGTGAGCACGGAGGCAATGCTATACTTCTCAAAGTGTTCCTCGTCAAGCTGACGCACCTCCTCACTACTTGAGACATCCCACTCATCCAGGTTGATAATATCACTTGGCCGTTGCATGGGAGCCAGGATGGGCTCGAACCAGCGAACCCACGAGAGGCACTCTGTGTTTTTAGTGTGTCTCTCCTTTCCAAGTTTCTTGAAGACCTGTGCAATAATCTGACTCCGCATCGTCATTAACACCCCCAGCTTGTCATGGTAGTCCTTTGTGTCGGAGACCGGGCAGTCGTCGCGAATGTACGACTGGGTTATAACCGTCATGATACGCACCGAAAGAAGTCCTGCAAATTGCAAGTAAAAAAGAGACAGGGGAACAAAGTTCCCCAAAACCCCAACAAGATTAGTGGGCATGTCGGCATTTGTCAGTTCGGCCTCAAGGACGCGAATGAGGTACACCAATGGAGAGTCCTTCGATTTTGATGAGAAAACGCCACTGTACCGAAGATAACCTCGCCCCTTGGAGTGCTTGATGAAGAAACCAGCCTTCTTTTTGTTTGTATCCTGCACAAAAGTGTGCGCGTGGATAAAATCTTTAATGGAGCGATACTTGGGCGTCTCACTGGAGAGTTCACTGTACACCTCCTCCATGGTGAGGTTCAGGCCTACGCTAGTGGAGGAGAGCGCAGGATGCGTGGCGGTGATTAAACCAAGATCCATGAGCCTATCCCCGGCGTCTTTTGTAGAGGTTTCCGTGACATGGAATGGAAACAAGGTTCGAAGAACCTTATCACGATCAAAGTGAGACACATTGCTATTGGAAACATCGATTTGCACAATAAGTTTCATGTTATCGTAGGGAAGCAGCAGCACCTCGGGAGGCCCCATTAGTAAATCCACAAGACCTTCCTTGTGGAAGGCGACCATCTGGGCCCAGTTCAGAAACGGGGCTGTGACGGCCATCACATTTAACTCTTGCTTGAGGTGGCGGGAGACGGCCATCTGAACATCCTCGCCCAATGGCTGATCAAACGCGGTTTGGATGTCTGCCTCATCGGGGATCTCACCCTCCTCGAGCCTACTCCATACAATATCGCGGGCGCGCAGCTCCCTTTCTGAGGTCAAAAAAGTTTCTACATCACCACTCACGCTGAGTCCATTGAAGACCCAAATGGGCTCCAAATTTAAACTTCGCATCCACTCCACGTGACGAGACACGGCGTCAAGCAATTCCTCTGGAAGAGTGGAGTGCAAAAACCATAACGGATCTCGCTTTCGTAGCTCGTCACGAAGACTGTTCAGGCAAAAGTTTCCATCGACAGCAATTTTTAATGGAGGATCTTTTTTCGGATTGTATCCGCTCGGAAAGAAGCTGGAAAGACTTTCAATGGAAACCAAATCGTGTTCACAAAGAAAATCGTAAAAGTTTTCTGCTGGGCCACCCAAACTAAACCGCTCTACAGTGGAGGGGTCAACCGGGTTCATGGGTGTGGGCAGCATTGGCGGTTGAGCTGGTGGCACATTTGCCCCTGGCATGTAGTTTGTGGGCGGCACCATGCCGGGAGGGACCAAGGCAGGCTGCTGGTTAAACCGACCTTGTGGAATACCGCCACCTATCATACTAGGTTCCGGTGTTGCTACGCGGGGGTTTCGAGCAGCATTAGGCATTGGCATTGGAGTATTCATAATACCCTTGCTACGAGGATCAGGGTAAGCACCAGGGGCAGCCGCAACTCCTCCAGGAGATCGAGCAACAGGCATGGGGCTAGCTCCACTATACGGAGGCCCAGGCGGTAGTGGCGGAGGTGCACCTACATTGGGACCATATCCCACCTGCGGTGGTGGGCTGAGAATGTTGTCCTGATACCCATCATGGCGCATCATTGGTCCACCGTACATACCACCTTGCTGCATTGGATCCATTGGGGGATGGCCACCTCGGCCGTAATTCATGGGAGGCAATGGAGCACCCTGACCTGGGAGACCGCCGTATGCGCCCGGAAGCGGCCCAGGAGGAGGAACAGCAGCATGCATTGGTGAATTACGCATGTAAGGCATACCTGTTCCAACACCCATGTGTGATGGAGACGGAGAGGGAGGAGGGTATTGTCCCGGGTGCATATCTTGATAAACACCTCCCATGTCACCGTAGCCGCCACCACCACCTCCACCGGCTCCAGGGCCCATATGGCCATAACCTTGGTTATACATTGGCATTTGTTGCTGATGCTGATGCTGATGCTGTGGAGTATTCCATCCGTTACCGCCAGCAGGAGCAGCATCACCAGGGCCAAATCCATACGGAGGCATCGGCTGCATCCCATGGGGTGGAGGTCGTGAACCGTCGTAGACGTTGTTATAACTGCTATTGTGATGATGATGGAAGTGGTGCTGCTGGTGCTGTTGCTGGTACCCCATCGAGGGAGGTGGGGGCGCCATGGGCAATCCCTGCTGACCCTGTCCGCGCCCCTGCCGCTCATTACCCCTGTTGCCACCCGCCTTTCTCATTCCTTAGGTCAGTGTGCCCTATTTGATCAGAGAAACAAAAACACAAGTAGCACACAAAAAAATTTTACGGACACCTTTTGCCACACACATACACATAAAGAGAAAGAGAAGGAGAAATGGGAGAGGAAGATGTGAGGAAGCTAAAATACGCACAGGTGTACACACACACATAGAGAGAAACCCAATAAAAAAGTCAAAACAAAACAAATAAAAACAAAAACAAAAACAAATAAAAATAAAAAAAAAACAAAATAAAAAACAAAAACAAAAAACAAAATAAAAAAA
>NW_021706018.1:6303-9716 GCF_003719475.1 Trypanosoma rangeli
CCAGTGAAGCATTCAACAAAACGCTCTTGTTACTGTCACCATTGCCGGGCCTGCTGTCATTCCCATTCGTGAGTCCATCTGTGTAAGTGCAGTGCAGAATCACACGCGCCATCTCGTTCGCGGCGAAAATGGGTTTCTTGAACGCCGGGTGATGAAGCACTGGAAGTGTGTGCGAGGCAGAGAGCGTCAACTCCACCGGCCGCTGGGCATAGTAGCAGCAGAGCAGCGCCTTGAGCGCCTGCGTGTTCGCCTTCTCTGAAAGCAACCTTAAGCTCATTATCCTCTCCTTCTGCGGTTCCTGAAGTTGACACCAACAACTGTCGCCGCGTCCACGTCCCACGTTCCTTTTTTTTTTACGCAATTTGCCCTTCGTTGCTAGTTACCAGATGGAAAAACAAAAACAAAAAAAAAAAAGATTGACGCACACACGCTCGTGTGTATATATGTGTGTGTATGTGTGCATTCGTTTGTGTGTCTTGTTGTTGATGCTGCAAGAGATCGCATAAACAACGCGTACGAACTGCTGCAGTGAGTGTGTCTTAATGGGCACCCGCACCTCCCCCCCTGGTGCTCCTACAGCTAACTACAAAATTCCTACGCATCGGAGGCACAACATATTTCCTAACCCGCCCATTCCTCCGCATAGTCACACACACACACACACACACACACACACATACGCATACACAGAGAGAGAGAGAGAGGAAATAAAAAGAACGAAATAAAAAATAGCAGGGAAGACATGCTTGACCTCGGCCTCTAATGTCATGTCCGATACATGCTTTCTTATTATTCTTATGTTTCTCTCTCTTCTTCTTCTGTGGGTTTATCTCCATCTCGCCATCAAAACCGATTACGTATTACTCCTTCGCTCCTCGCTTACCGCCCCAGTTTCTTCCCTCGCACCTAGAGCAAGCTGACACCAGCCACAAAAAGGAACAGGGAGAAAGAGAAGGCTGACAAAAAAAAAAAAAAAAAATTACGGGGGAAAGTTACGCAGTCTGTGCATCGTCCAGCGAACGCTTCGGAAACACAACTTCACCCTCCGCCACGGTGCCGATAGGCGTCCCGGATGGGATGACGCCAAACTCAAAATTCTCCAACCCGATACGATTCGCCTCTGGGACTCCCAGCATGTCAAAAATAACAGGTGCCTTCTGTGAGAGAACCGGGCTAAGCATGAGCGTCGCCAGGCGAACTCCCTCCATGCTGATGTACAACACTGTACGCAGCCGAGCAGAATCTGTCTTCACCAGCTTCCACGGAGCGTTCTCCGTGATGTAGCTGTTGATGGCGCGAAGAACCTCAAACACAGCCGCCAGCGCCTTTTGCACGTCAGGGATGCAGAAGAAGTGATCTACCGTGCCAGGCATATCTTTGATGAACTGAATAAGCAGTTCATCCTTGTCGTTGTAGACGTCAGGGGTCGGCCACTCCCGATTGACGTTGATCTTGGCGGAGATGCACCGCATCACGAGATTGCCAAGGGTGTCGGCAAGCTCACCGTTAAGACGGGCAATCATGTTCCTGTCGCTGTAGTCGCCATCATCAGAGAAGCCGGACTCGCGTAGAAGAAAATACTTAAGTGCATCGTGGCCAAACTCACGTGCCTTTTCCACGGGCTCAAAGACGTTGCCAAGGGATTTGCTGATCTTTTTGTGATCCTTGGTCCACCAACCATGTGCAACGATCTTTTTGGGCAAAGGAAGACCCGCTGAAAGCAAAAAGGCTGGCCAATAAATGGCGTGAAACTTCAAAATATCCTTCCCAATAACGTGCACATCGGCAGGAAAACGCTCCAGCTCACGGTAGTCCTCGACGAGTTCCAGCTCCTCCCCGGACGCACCTAGGCGAAGGCGTGCGCCGGTGTAGTAGTTGGAGAGGGCATCAAGCCAAACATAGACGCAGTGTTCTGGGTTTCCAGGAACCGGAAAGGCCCAGTTGTGCACAGACTCCCTCGTGCGCGAGACGCTCAGGTCGTTTAGGCCCTTTTCCACCGCACGGATGACCTCACGGCGGCGAAACTCCGGGACAATGCAGCCGGGGTTGTTGTTGTACCACTCCAGCAGGCGCTCACGAAAGGCGCTGAGACGAAACATGTAGTTTTCCTCCGCTAGCCATGTCACAACGTGGCCGCTCTCAAGGCTCACCTTGCATGGATTGCCGTCCTTGTCCACACCGTCGGTGACGTTCTGCGCTGTCAAAAAGGACTCGTCACTCACCGAATACCACCCCTCATAGCGGCCCAGGTAGATATCCCCCTGAGCCTCGAGTTTCGACCATAGCTCGCCCACAACCTTTTTGTGACTTTCACTTGTGGTGCGGATGAAGTAGTCCATGCGGTACCCCATCTGCGCGAAGCATTCCTTAAACTCCATGGACACCTTAGTTGTAAAGTCGTACGGTGTCACGCCCTTCTGTCGGGCAGCGTCTGCCACCTTTTGCCCGTGCTCGTCGGTTCCCGTCATCACAAACACACGCTCCCCTTTTATGGTGTGGTACCGGGCAATGACATCCGCAATCAGGGTGCTGTAAACATGGCCAATATGTGGGGAAGCATTCACATAATAAATAGGTGCCGTAATAAAGAAGACTTTACTGACGCTCGGTGATACCTTGTACACGCGCGGCGCGCGCAGAAAATCCGCCAACTCCTGCACTGCAAGAGCCTCAAAGGCGCCAGCTATAAGCTCTTCTCTTGTCGCCTGAAACAACTGAAACCATTTCAAGAGATACGGCACCTGCGCGCGCTCCTGTTCACTCAGCAGACCACCTTCGCACAATGCCGGCAAAACGGCACACCAAATGATGCAATCAATAAGAAACGAAGGGGTTGCCTCCGTCCCCTCCGCGGGAACCATACAAAGACCCCTACAGTTGTTTGCGCTGACCTTATTGTCAAGGTACTCAAACACCGCCATGGCCTCTGGCGTCGCCCGGCGCTGGGTATACAACGAATGCACCGCCCGCGTGAAGGTGGTCGCCTCCCACTCCATCCAGGCCTCCTCCTCCAGTGAAGCATTCGACAAAACGCTCTTGTTACTGTCACCATTGCCGGGCCTGCTGTCATTCCCATTCGTGAGTCCATCTGTGTAAGTGCAGTGCAGAATCACACGCGCCATCTCGTTCGCGGCGAAAATGGGTTTCTTGAACGCCGGGTGATGAAGCACTGGAAGTGTGTGCGAGGCAGAGAGCGTCAACTCCACCGGCCGCTGGGCATAGTAGCAGCAGAGCAGCGCCTTGAGCGCCTGCGTGTTCGCCTTCTCTGAAAGCAACCTTAAGCTCATTATCCTCTCCTTCTGCGGTTCCTGAAGTTGACACCAACAACTGTCGCCGCGTCCACGTCCCACGTTCCTTTTTTTTTACGCAATTTGCCCTTCGTTGCTAGTTACCAGATGGAAAAACAAAAAAAA
>NW_021706018.1:9741-25621 GCF_003719475.1 Trypanosoma rangeli
GACGCTCGGTGATACCTTGTACACGCGCGGCGCGCGCAGAAAATCCGCCAACTCCTGCACTGCAAGAGCCTCAAAGGCGCCAGCTATAAGCTCTTCTCTTGCCGCCTGAAACAACTGAAACCATTTCAAGAGATACGGCACCTGCGCGCGCTCCTGTTCACTCAGCAGACCACCTTCGCACAATGCCGGCAAAACGGCACACCAAATGATGCAATCAATAAGAAACGAAGGGGTTGCCTCCGTCCCCTCCGCGGGAACCATACAAAGACCCCTACAGTTGTTTGCGCTGACCTTATTGTCAAGGTACTCAAACACCGCCATGGCCTCTGGCGTCGCCCGGCGCTGGGTATACAACGAATGCACCGCCCGCGTGAAGGTGGTCGCCTCCCACTCCATCCAGGCCTCCTCCTCCAGTGAAGCATTCGACAAAACGCTCTTGTTACTGTCACCATTGCCGGGCCTGCTGTCATTCCCATTCGTGAGTCCATCTGTGCAAGTGCAGTGCAGAATCACACGCGCCATCTCGTTCGCGGCGAAAATGGGTTTCTTGAACGCCGGGTGATGAAGCGCTGGAAGTGTGTGCGAGCCAGAGAGCGTCAACTCCACCGGCCGCTGGGCATAGTAGCAGCAGAGCAGCGCCTTGAGCGCCTGCGTGTTCGCCTTCTCTGAAAGCAACCTTAAGCTCATTATCCTCTCCTTCTGCGGTTCCTGAAGTTGACACCAACAACTGTCGCCGCGTCCACGTCCCACGTTCCTTTTTTTTATCTCCGTTTATCTTTTTTTTTTACGCAATTTGCCTTTCGTTGATCGTTACCAGATGGAAAAACAAAACAAAAAATGATTGACGCACACACGCTCGTGTGTATATGTGTGTGTATGTGTGTGGGTTGACACGCGCAACGCAAACAGTAACGGTTTTCGCTAATGCCCTCCTGGTTATTGTCTACTTGGTTGTGTGTCTCGTCCCTCCCTCTCCTGTTGAATGCCTTGTGCACGCTCCGATTTTACCTACGGCTCTGCGGCGGTGCGGAGAAAACACACCCCGGCGTTGTCCCCCGCGCCAAGAGAAAAAAAAGAACAAAAACAAAACGGAGAAGGAAAAGGAGCGGAACTGCAACGCGGGTTGCGGCGGCAGAAAGACACGGCGTGGAGCAAATACAGACACATTGAGTGAGATAAAGGCACGGCAAAGGAAGTGAAAGAAAAGAAGAAGAAAAAGGAAAAAAAAAAAAAAAAACAAACGCTGAGTACATTCGTGAGATAAAATTCAAAGGAGAAAAAAAAACACACACACGCAAACAAAAATATTTTAAAAAACATAAAACTAAAAGAAAAAAAAAGAAAAGAGAAAAGGAATATTTCTCTGACGCAACCATCTCTAACGGGGAGCATCAGTGACCCACTCAACATGCAATGAAAAATGTGCAATTTTAGTTAAATAGTAAAACGCCGATGCGTTTACACCCCGCAGCCCCCACCCTCTCACATTTGCCTCCTTCCGTCCTTCCGTCCTTCTTCCTTCCAACACTCCTCCCACCATCCCGCCCGCGCTCCCGCCTATGGTGAGTTCCTTCACCTCCAAAAACGCAAACACGCAGCCGTTGTAATAGTAATAATAATAATAGAAACACGGGGAAATGTCACATGCAATCCTCCCCTTGTGTGTGTGTGTATGTGGTGGGGAGGGAGAGCGGGGAGGAACGCGGGAAGGAGGGCAGGCGATGCACGTCAGAGATACAGTAATGTAATGTAATGTAGTTGTGTACAGGGAGCACCTGTTGCTGTGTGTCTCATATCTCTGAGAACACTTTCCTTAAATGTGATATTATTTCCTCTTTTTTTTTGTTCTATTTTTCCTTTTCGTTCTTCTCTTGATTGTTATGGTGCATCCCAACTCGTCTTTTCCGTTTTGTTTCATGATGACCCGGAGCGTTGTATTATTTGCACCTTGGTGGCACCTGCGCCCTCGCTGACCGTCTCGATGACCATGATATTTATATTTTTATTTATACATCGATCCATGTATTCATTCTCTGCCTTCTCCCAATCCTCCTCTCTTTTTTTTTTTTTTGGGTTTGTGTTGTCGTTTCTGCTCGCTCTCTTTCTCTTTCTCTCTCTCCTCGATTATTGTCACTCCTCCCGCACCGCTCGCCCACACACCCCAACGCTGTAATAACTCGTAAACAGTCCTCTCACTGCCTATTTCTACGCCTTTTATTTCTTTTTTCGTTTTTGTTTCAAAATTATACTTCAGTCACGTCCTCATCCCCCCGCAGCCACAGGACCCCGCTATTGATACCAGCCGCAGTCTCTGTTAAAATGTTTGTGTGGCAACTCGCAACTTTCGCTTGCCTCCCCCTCTGTTTGCTTTCTCTACTTCGCATAAACGTATGGGTTGCTGCGATTCTTGTCGACGTTATTATTTTCATACGCAACTACATAACCAGAAAGACGAGAAATGCATAGATACATGCATATAGGCAATATCTAAACATACACAGCACACATACTAAAAAGTGCCACTGTGTAGAGGGTAAAACTGCGTCGCAATGAGGCGGTAAACCGCATTAAACCGTTTTCTTCCCAGCTGTATATCCTCCTGACGGCATCCGACTCAAACTTTTGCCACTGTTGCCTGCTGCTGTTGTCTTTGCTGCTGCTGTGTGCTTCGGCTCTCAACAGAGCGGCGTAGCTTATGGAACATGCTCTCTAGGAACGATGTGCAGCTGATAAAACTCTTCTCCCAGAAGCCGTACTCTGGCCCCCGCATCGAGCTCCATAAACGTGCTGAGCACACCCCATGGGTGCGGCTGAATGATGAGGGTCTTCTCTACCGCCACGCGGGTAATCTGCTCCTGAATGCAGAGCCGCGTTGCCGGGTTGCGGATCGACTGGTGCGGGAGGAACAACTGCAGAACAACCTTCATGAAGAAGTTCGTCTGACAGTTCGGGTAGCGAAGGTGGTTGGCGCAGGAGCAGAGAAAGTGGTATCGGTGCTTATGGTCCAGTGTGGCAGCAAGGTAGCGATAGAATTGCATGGCGTTTGACTCTGCAAAGTCGGGCTTGATAATGAGCTCACTCTCCTCAAGGTACACGATGCAGACGTGGAGAACAACGGCGCTCATCAACCGCCACGTGTTAAGGGACTGCAGCTTTTCCACGACGGTCCGCATGTACACTTCATCTATCGGGCGTTCGCTGCGTATCTGCTCCGCCAACTGACTACCATCAAAGCCGTGCTGCAAGAAGCTCTCCTCAATGCACTTCACCTGGTTATCCGTGCTCAGCGGTTTCCGCATCTCAGGGCTATCATCCGGCACGCGCTGAAAGAACTCTGGCAGCTTTACCCCAGACGGGAAGGAGCACAAGACCGTGTTAAGCAGCTGTACACAGTACGGTGGAATGGCGTCACAAAACTGGTAGTGGTAGGTGATAAGGAACCGCGAGTAGTCGTGAGTAAGAACTAGCATCAGCTTGAAGAAGGCCTTGTAGAAGACGAGAACGTTCTTCGGAATCGTCTCATCACGGGTGAAGTACTCGATGAACTCCAGTCCCTGCACCAGCAAAGCAACATAGTACGGCCACAGCGCCAAGGTGCGCAGGCAACGATTCAAAAAGATGCGGTGGCTTACAAGCTCCAACCATCCAAAGGCGAATGCGGGATACTTCATCGGCGACAACCGGTGCAGTAATTCCGCAAAGGCCTGCGTGACTTGCTCTGTCGTCTCACGGTTTGGTGCATCAGTGCGTACCAGCGTTGCGAAGAGGTTACTGAAAAAACGCACATACGGTTGTTGCTGGAACACAGGCACGTAGGCCGTATCGGTGGGAAGCTCTGGTTTGGCGAAGAGAGGGTGCTGCTTCTGCTGCAACTGCAGCACCACGTTCTGGTGGTGGTCAATAAGGGTGCGCTGAAAGGCATCCAGAATGCGCCGAAGCAGGGAGAGAAGCTGGCGGGTATCGTTCTTTAAAGAGCAATAGTATAGTAGCACCATCGCCAGATCCGAAAAAGCGTCTACTTTTGCAAAGAGTCTGCCGTCGTATGGGTAGCGGTGCGGGGGGGCGTTACCGGGCTTCCACTCGGCCGTTAAGACATTAGGCAGCGTCGATGGACTGGCACGCTCCAACTCCAACGTTTTCGTGGCGTAGTGCTCCACGCAGAAGCGAATGGAGAGGCTCAAGAAGGTCCCAAGCTGGTGGGCTTCCAGCTGGCCCTGCCTACGAAGGGTCAAAATGTACTCGTACTGTGGTGGGTTCTTGCTGCTTGAGGTCGTCCCCGACGACGAGGTCGTGGCGGAAGTGGAGATCTCAGACGACGTCCCGTGCGTTCGTTGACCATTGATATCCATCCATTCATCAAACAAACGACGAACCTTCTCCAGCTCCTCCGGGTCATACTGAATTTGTGACAACACAACCAGCCGCCGGACGTGCGCCGGCACCAAGGAAGAAAGCAACGGATATAGATTAATAACAGGGGGGGGGCTGGCCTCCTGCTGCCGCAGCAGCGGTAGCAGGAGCGCCTTCCGGGAGTTGCCGCTGCTGCTGCTGCTGTTGTTGTTGTTGATGTGGGTGTTGCAGCTGCGGGTGGGGTTGTTGCTGCTGCTTGTCCGCCACCGCCCGTGGCGGGTGGGCCACCTTCTCTAGTTGGGCCAGTGTGTCTTTCATGTTTTTCGGGACGACAAGTTTCTCTGTAATGAGTGCCTTCCTGATAATGCTCCCAGCAAAGGCTACTGCAGGTCCTGACATCGGAGTGTCCTCAATTGCCTTCGAGAGGGCCTCATCGAGCCTCGCCACGTTGATGACCTTGATGCGCAGCAGATTGGTGACGAGGTCGGCGTCGCGCCAGCGTCGTTCGTCTTGCAAAAACAACCGTGTCAGTTCCTCTCGCACGGGTTCCTTGCCGCGCTCAAAGCAGGTCTGCAGAACAAAGAGGTAGACCTCGTTAAAAAACTCACAGACTTTTCTCTGGCGAATGGTGCTAGGATCCATGCTGGCCGCGTTGGCCTCCATCTGCTTCATCGCATCCGAGAGTGCCAACAGCTTGCTAAGCAGATGACCAACACAGTAAAAGGCCGTGCCACTCGTAATCATGTTAGATAAGTTAATCACACGCGCCCGTATGGTGTCTTGGTTGTCCTCCAAAAATTTGTTCCTAAACTCAGGGCTTGTGAGTGAAAGGGTTTTGCAGTTATCCTTTGAGTAGTGCGCCACGGTGCCCTCCTCAATGGTGCTCAGGTACGTTGCCAAAAGCCCTACGATGGGAACGTTGTTTCTATACTCTTCATACACCGCGCGCTGCAGGGGTGGGACATTGCGTGGGGGCCGCAGCACCTCACCCATCTGCATTAAGACGTCCTGCACTGCGTAGTACTCGTTGGGGATGCGTGGAAATTCATGAGCATTAATGGCCTCCAGCTTTTCCCTCACCGTCTGCATCAGCTTGTCGTGGACCCGCCTTTCAGCCTCCTCCGCTGCCTGGTACTCCAACACGCGGACACACAACTCCATGTTGTTTTCCCGCACTCTAGTGCGGAGTCGATCGCGTCGCTCCGCCGCGTTGGGAACACTGGCGTCGATAAAGTGCTCCGCAAGCACGGCGACGTGTTTGTTAAACGGCTCGATCATGATATCACGAACGGTGACGGTGCACAAGTTTGCCGCCAACGAACGCGCCATTGACTGACCTGCGCGCAGCATGCCTCCCATGTCCTGGTCAAGCAGAAAGTCCTTCGTCACTATACTGCACGCCGTCACCGTGGCGACCACCACTATACGCTGCAGCGGCACTTTTGCATCTTGCACAACTTTTTCAAGCGTGCGAACAAGCGACGTCCTGTACGCGTCCAGGCAAATTGCAAAAAAGCTCACATCTTCGTCACTTATCCGCACACTCTCTGGCGTAATGTGAATCGCTGGATGGCTCGGTACGACACTATCCCCACTAGGCATGGCGCTTGCAACCGGCATGGTATCCTTTGGCTTGAACGGCTCTGCACTGGCTTGCAGCTGGCGAGTCTGGCGCGGCTGCTGCTGCTGTTGTTGCTGCTGCTGCTCTTGCGGCACATGTTGAACTGCATGCGGTTGTTGCTGTTGCTGTTGCTGTTGCTGCGGCTTCTGTTGCGACGCCATCAGTGGGGAGGATTCCTGGACGTCCTTTTCATCCACGCGGAAGTCGCCGCTCTGGTTAAAGTTAATCTCCTTGTACACGTCCGACAGGCACAGCTGCGCGGTGGGGCTGATGGGGTGGAGCGTGTAGTACCGCTCAATATCCTTCAGTGTCACATTCATGTGCTTGCACAGCACCTCCACCTCAAACCGCAGTGTCACACGCAGGTGCTTCAGGTTGTACATTTC
This sequence comes from Trypanosoma rangeli, assembly GCF_003719475.1. NCBI lineage: Eukaryota > Euglenozoa > Kinetoplastea > Trypanosomatida > Trypanosomatidae > Trypanosoma > Trypanosoma rangeli. The sequence continues at coordinate 16,099 of NW_021706018.1, forward strand.
CCACAGCAGACACAGCAGCCGCATCGTCCACGGATTAGGCGGACAAAAGAAGTGCGAGCTCATGCAGTGGTGCAACACACGTGAGACGCATGACACCACCGCCATGAGTTTCCCCTCTCGCAAACCCATAAAGATCAGGTCTTTAAAGCAAAGGTCTTGCACCGTGATAGGAATGTTCTTCGCAAGCGTCAGATGTCCCAGCCAAAAACCGAGATTTTTCAATAGGCTGCGCTCACCAGGGTCTGCGCGGATCTTGTCGGAGTTTAGCAGTCGCTTGATGGACGCAACTGTCGCGTTGCGTATCGCCTTCTCCAGCGGCTTTGACTGCAGTTTATCCAGAAGTTCCAGGTAGATGTTGTGGTAGTTTGGCTCAAGCGCCGCCCGCTTGATCACAAGGTACTCCGCAAAGTATTCATAATACTCTGGACGCAACTGCTTGGCAAGCTCACTGGCGTTGTGCTCAATATTGTGCTTGTCTGTGTTACCAATAAGGAAGTTTATCTGCTCCTGAATGACGCGCGGGGGGGCGGTGATGTTCCTGGACGACAGCAGCGTTCCAATATCGTGCTGGTGCAAGGTCGCTGCGGCGGAGCGTTCCTTATGCTGATCTGCCGCTGCTGCTATCGCATCACGGCGCTCGGTGCTAACCGCAAGCACAGCCGGATCCAAGAGCAGTGACTCCGCCTCCTTCGTCACTGGTTTCTCGGGCGGCGGCGGCTGCCGATTCTGCTGCTGGCGAGCGGCTTCCTCTGCCTTAATGCCGCGGTTGATAGCTGCCATAATGCCTGGAATTTTAATATCAAGATCCTTCACGTGGCGCAGCGCACGCCCATACTGCGGCCATTCCGCCAACCGTGGTTTGATCTGCTCCAGGGAGATGATACCGCACTCCTCCACCATGTGGTCCTTGGGCTTGACAATGGTGGGAAGCAACAGACCCCACGCATGTTGCTGCTGGTTGTGTGGCAGCAGTTCCCGTGCAATCATTTGCCCGTACAGCACGGCAAACATCTGCAGTTCCTTGTGTGGATAGCAACCAATCGCACCGTGTTCCTCGAACATGATGCTCAAAATACAGGCGTACAACTGCTTATCGCGGGCCTTGGAGCTTTTCCGTAGCTGTTCAATAAATGCAAGCGAGGCAGCAATTGTAGGATCTCCCATGGCGTACATGCGCCTGTAAAACTCATTTGCATCATTTTCAACGTCCGAGGGAAAAAGTGAGTCCGAGGAAGCCAACAAGGCACGTGCCTGTTCTGCCACATCACGTAGCACATCCTTCAATGACGAGGCTAGGAAAATGTTAAGCGCCGCTGTCGCGTTGGGCACATATTTTTGCTTGATGATTAGCTGCTCTGCCACCTCAACAATAGACATGGCCACAGCAAACCGATTTTCGGCGGCGTTAGCACGAAAGTGCAGCTTCCCTTCAAGTGCTTTGCTGATCCACGTGTCGCCGGGCTCGGCAACATCGTCCACACACATTGCAATGGCCGTAACGAGTCGTGGGTTACCGCCGCTTGCGAGGAATGCCTTGACAGCCGTCTTAGACCTCAGCACCGTCTCCATCACCTCAATCGTACAACTTGGGTCCACCATGGTCAGCTCTGACAAGACCATGACGACGGTATCAAGGCGCCCACGCTTCTCCGACTCTGGCAAGACGACAGCTGCGACACGGTCCAGGGCAAGCCAACGCTCCTTGAGTATCAACTTCGCCGTACTGAAGTTTTTCACCGTTCCCGGAAATGTGCCAAAGAGTAAAATGGAAAACAGGAGCAAAGGGTGCCTCTCTGCAGCGGGGCGAAGAGTTTCCATGTCAAATTTGCGGTCACGGCTAGCGACATGCACGGCAGCTTCTACCACGGGAAAAAAGCGCCATAAGTCGCTTTCGGCCAAACGCGTTGTGCCCGTTGTTGCCGCTGGAGAAGCTGCCGCTTGTGCTGCGGAAGCGGCTTCTAAAAACTCTGCCGGTGCCATCTGGTCCCGTGACAAGCATTGCAGCGAGACCTTCTCGGGATGTTTCAAGATGTATTCAAGGGCGCTGCGTTGGCGCCCAACGTTGCTCCAACGACCGAGAAATATTGTCACCGGCGGATACGTGCCTGGTGTCTCAGTTCCTTTAAATTTGTAGTATGCGTCAAAGACGATGGCAACGTGCTTTTGTTTGAAGGCCTCCTCACCAGGTTTATCCAGCAGGCGGAGGATGGTGTCCCAATCCATCTTGGTCGAACTCCGTTCCTGCAAGAGCTCAAGCAGAGGAATAGGTGAAATGGTGGCGCTGTGCTGTGTCTTCGTGGGCTCCCTCCCGGCCAAAGACATCAGGGCATTGTAGGTGTTGATGTCAGACGGCGCACTTCCCTGCGAGGCAAAGAAGCCTAGCACCTCCGCCACGTCACTCTCCGTGAAGGGATGTGGAAAGAAGCTAAGTAACTCCCGACAATCAGCCTGCGTCGCCACACACGCGGTTCCAAGCTCTTGTATGGTTTTGGACAGACTAACGTGCGTGTCGGCGACGCCATTAGTCGAGAACGACGTCACACTGGTAAATGCACTGGTTAATTGTTTACCGAGAGACTCCACGTTACCAGCCTGACGTGCCAGAATGCCCAAGGCCCACATGCTACCGTTGTCATCCTTCAATATGGCTTGGGAAACACTAAACGAGTTCAGAAACCCCGTTGCCGCCTCTTTGCCCTTGGTGCCGCCAAGAGAAAGTCCCATGGAAAACTGCAGCTGCTGAACAGGTGAGAGTTTCAGATCCTTTACCATGAGATTTGTAAGCATTTCCGTCGTCACTAACGTCGGTGACTCCTCAACGGCGGTCCCAACCAATGTGAGAGCGTTGCTCTTTTCCAGTGCCGCACACACAATCTTGGAAGCCAGGATGCACTTATCCTCGTTCTGCGGTGATTTCCACATCGCTGAAACTGCCGCCATGACAATAAAACGGTGCAGTTCAACCGACTGCGTGGCTATTTTTTCTAACGTCTGGAGGGTCGTTTGCAAGGTGTTCTTCGTGGCTGCTGCAACTAGGTAGCGGACGGCGGCCCCACGAGAGCTGCTGATGTCGGTGGTGTGTTCGTACAACATCGTTCTATAACGTGTTGGGAATATATATTAAACCCAAATGTATGCCTGCTTTGTTCTTATTTCTTCCTCGGTTCTGCCTGTGTTCTTCAATCTGGTTATAGCTGCTGTGTCACCCTATCTGTCAGTGACAAAGAGAGAGGCACAACCGTTCTGACCTTCACTCGTTTCTTTTTATTTTTTCGTTTTTTTTTTGTATTTTATTATTTTCTTCTTTATTTCACTTGTTGGCTTGTTCGCTTTTACTGCTGCTATAGTCGTACCTCCTTTGTTCCTTTATCTCCTGCTTGGCAAGGGAGTGGATGCCGACCAGTACGTGTGAGAAATACACCTTTACTACTGATCAACGGTTGGGAAGGGAGAAAAAGGGAGTAAGAGAGATATGTGCGTGTGTATATCTCCAGCCAGTAATAGGAAGATGCTGAGTGAGGGAGCGGGCTGCAACCAAACGTGGTCAACTTGACCCTCCCCTATGCTGTGACGCAGTTGTGCGTGCGCCTGCCCACGTACCTGCCCGTTTGTCGTTGCTCGTCCAATATGTCGCCCGCCCGCGTCACTCGTCTTGGGTTTGTGCGTGTGTGTTTTGGTTGTTTCTGTTTTTGTAGACTTTATTTCTTCCTGCAAGAGGGGTAGGGAGGAGAAAAGCGAGGGTGTTTTTTTTTGGTTATTTGTTTTTCCTTTTTGTTGTCTTCTGCTGGTGTATTTTTGCCACCGCTGCTACTGCTGCTTGTGCGTTTGTTTGTTTGGGTCTCTCTTCACGTGCGCTGCGTTGCTTTTGAGTAAAAACAAACAAAAAAAAGAGAGTGAGGAGAAGAAGATTATTTTTTTTTCTTTTTTGAAGTTCCCTCCCCACAGGGGCAAACGGGTGATGAGGCAAAAAAAAAAAAGAGGGAAGGGGAGGGAGGGGGGAATTGCTTGTGGCGCGTCAACGGACTACGGGTTTTGCAGGCAAAGAGGAAAGCAGAAACCGTTTCCCGCTTGGCTCCTTCGCTCTCCCTTTTCCCTGCTCTCTTCGCTCAGGTGCAGCAGCCCCGCGTCCCGCCCGACCCAGACGGTTGCCCCGTGATGGGGGCTGTCGCCGCACGCAAACTCACCGTCGCAGGCCCCTGCTCCCGCGCCCTGCGGGTGTCGGTGTAAGTGTAGTCCGCACTGGCAAGGGCGACGGCGGCCCCACGCACCACCGGCGAAGCATTGGCGTCGCCCCTCCCCGCTGTGGGAGCCTGGCCTCTGCTGTCCACCGGCTCGTCCTGCAACTCCTCAATTCGAAGAAGGCCACGTCGCCTACGGCGGTCTGCTGCTGCCGTCACGCTGCCGGGGTTATTCGCAGTCCCTGCGCTCGTGGCACCACTGCCACTGCCACGCCCTCCAGACGCCGTCGCTATTGCCGTCGCTAAAGCCTGAAACGCCTCCGCCACATTATCGCCGGTTTTCGCACTCGTGTCAAAGTGCAAGGCACCCTGCGCCTTCGCAAACGCCACCGCCGTCTCCCTGGCAATGTCGCGGTCCTCCTCTAGATCCGACTTGTTGCCGCAGATGACGAGCTGAATGCGGCTCCCCACGACAGCCCGAAGCTCTCGAATCCACAACCGCACCTTCTCGAGGGTGTCAGCGTCCGTGATATCGTACACCAGCAGCGCCCCGTCGGCGTTGCGGTAGTAAATGGGACCGAGTGCGTGAAACCGTTCCTGCCCCGCTGTGTCCCACACATTGAGGTTCACTGTGGCACCGCTGCCGTCTAGCAACGGCACGTCAGCACTCATGTGCATGCTTGCCTGGATGGTGCTGCTCTGGTTCTCATCAAATGTGTCCTGCACAAAGCGTGACACCAACGACGTCTTTCCCACGCGTCCCTCGCCGAGGAGAATCACTTTGTGCCCCGGCAACATGAAGGATGTGGCAAGAAGGAAAGCTAGTGTCACGACAACGTCCCTCCCTCTCCTGCCACCTCACCACCACCAGCCCACACAACCGAGGTAGTGTAAGGAAGAAAGAGAATAAACTAATCCTTAGCGTCCCCTAAGGGAAGATGCAAGGGGCAAAAACAAAAACAAAAAACCATATACTTTAGCTTCCGCAAATAGTACACAGTAAACTCGCCGCAGCCACTGAATGCAAGAGAGTCCGAGGCGCCTCCTCAGCATTATCCCTCAAGATTAACATGCTGACAGGGGTGATGATGTTTGAAGACGCCTTCACTTCATTCCGCCGCCTGCACGACGCGTTAGAGACAGTCGGGTTGGTGGGATGCCTGCATCTTCTCTCTGCGTCATCTTTTACAGTGCGAGACAGAGGACAGGAAGAGGTGCTGATAGGGCGTTCTTAGAACACACACACACACACACCTGTAGGGCGCGGTTCACACTCCTCGCAAGCCCCCAACAAAAAAAAAAAACGACACACACACACACGCAAGAAAAAAAAAGAAGAAATAAGCGGCTTGCTGATGCTCATGCTGAGGTCACTGGTGCGTCAAATAGCACGTAAGTAGGGTGTATGCATCTTTTTGGAGGTCATGATGGTGGAGCCCATCGGAGTTTATGCCCGCCTCCGCGGCACAACCCGCAGCCCGTGCTCACGAAGCAGCTCCCCCGCCTCTTTTCCCAGCCGTTGCTCCTCCACCCGCTTCGCCAGGTACTCTTCCTGCTGAGCCAGCGCAAGGAAAGCCTCGTGCAGCCGTTCCATCTCCAACCGCGCCGACGTTGTCGCGTTCGCCGCGGGTTCCCCCACCGCGGTGGCCTGTGGACGGTGCGAGGAAATGTGACTTGTTACAAGATCAAACGTCACAAACGGCAGCTTCAACTTCTTCAGTCGCTTAGTCGCCGACAAATGTGCCCTGCCACTTCCACCCCGTAATTCCGGCGCAGCAAAAAGAAGATTTTCACCTTCAGCCCCATTTTTTGACTCAAAGCCCTCTTCCCCATGGTTGCCCACCGCGGCGGCAGCAACATCATGTCGTGTAGCGTCTGCGCCACACATTTGCCACCTCCGCAATTCCGCTTTCAGTGCGGCGTCCAACGAGTAACGGCCCCTCATGTTTTCTCGCACCTTCTCCTCCAGCTGTGCCTGCAACTCTGCGCTTTCAGCGACGCAGTTGCGTGTTCCGTGAGGACCATCCCCCCGTCGCCCTCCCACGTGAGCCCTGCGACGCAATGAGGCCCACAAATCCGTGAGTTGCTCCCGTACCCCCGTCGCACGAAAACGAATGAAGGTCTCGTTCAAATTCCACCGCGCAGAGCCCTCATGCTTCCCCTCCTCGCCCAGCGGTTGCCGCAGCCATGTCAGCTCGTCGTCCTCGAGTGCCTTTACAACCTCTGCCTCAAGTCGCTGCTGCTGCACCGACGACATCTCTAGTCGCACGGCGCGCGCCACCAGTGAGCCTAACTGTGAAAGCTGCTGTGTGGTTTCTCGCACACGTGCTTCCATCCCACACAGGTGCTGCAGCCCAGCGCACAGCTGACGGTAAGCGCCGTGGTGTGCGGGGTGACACAACTGAGCGTCGAGGGCGGAGTGTAACCCCAAAGAAACGGTTTGCTCCGTCCGCTGATGCAGGGCACGCTCAATGCGATTCACGGAAAGCGTAATAAGACGCTGCATGGAGAGTAGCCGACGCGTCAGCTCCGGAAAATGCATCCTCAGCGCGTCCCGTTCATCCAACGCGGCGGGAAGAATTCGCCGTATTTGCTCCAAGCGGTAAGCAATGCTCTCCTCCTCTACAAACGATGCGGGTGGCCACGGAACAGCCGCGGGAAAGCAACGCAGTAGTGCTTCCCCGACAGGGTCATGTGGCGTTGCTGAAGAAGTGTATTCCCTTCCCACTCCTGCCCTGACAGCATCATCCCTTGGGTTGCGGTCATCGTACTGTGGGTGACAATTACCATCATGAGTGACAGGACCCCCCTGTTGCAGCAAAAAGGCGTACGTACGCTGCAACTGTACGTATTCGGCCACTGCCACGAGTTGGTTCTCCTTCGTGAGCCATAGCAGCGCCAGCAGTAACTCGTGAATAGAGCTACGTAAAGGGGTCTGCACGTAAAAGGCATCTCGTCTGTATCCCAGCTGGGCAAATGTATGAACCACGAAGTACCACAACATAATAGAGGGGGGCACCGCAAGTCGACCACCAAACGGGATTGAACGGTGTCGAAGTCGCTCAATTAACTCTGCACGCTTTGTTGCAGGTTCTGCCGAGACCGTGGCGGGGTTTGAAGATAAAAGTGGAGATCCTCCTCGTTCGTTCATCCCCGCGTCTGGCTCAGCATGGCGGCGAGATCCTCTTAGGGCGGCAGGAGTCAAGCGGTGTCGGGGAATAAAGGCAGATCCTGCTTCTTGTTGTTGCTGGGGTCGACGCCTGGCACCTTCTTTTGCAGCCATCCGCACTTCCCACTGCAGCCTTGTAGGCACACGTTTGCAGCCGGTGCCTTTTCCCTCCTGTCTCCCACTCCCCGCGCTGTCCTCTTCCAGCTCAGGGGAGGACGATAGTGAGGAGGAGGAGGCACACAACACGTCGTCAAGATCCTCCGTGGCGACGAAAAGGCATTCCAAATCTCGCGCGTCAAATTGGAAGTCGGTGCCTGGGGCTGTGACGCAGTAAAACAACGCGTTGAACACCACTAGCCAAAGCCCATTGCAGAGCATTTCGTCGCTCAACAGCGCCTCTATTTTCCCCGACGCAGCCGTCATCGCTAGTTTGCGCTGGTAGTACCCTGCAAGGGCCTCTACGAAAGCAAAGATGCTATCTTCTTCTTCCTCCTCCTTCTCCTCCGCTTTGGCGGTGTGCTCCACCGGCGCGGATGACACGCCCACCGGCAGTTCGACCTCAAATGGAGGTAGCGCAAAGAATCCGAGTGTAGCCCACACATTCAACGCCACAGTCTGCACGCAGGAAGTGTCACACGTGGGAATTGTCGTCTTCCTTTTGTCCTTCACGTCATTCGCTGCTGCGAACGCCGTAGCCGATGGAATTGGCGGACGATGAAACCTGTTCCCCGTGACGGAAGCTAAAGATCTGGTTGTGCTTGCCCTTGTCGCCGTCACTCCTGCCAAGGCTGCCGTTGCACTGAAGCTCCTTTCCTCCTCTCCTCCTTCCTCTTCTGTCGAAGCACAATGTGTGGCTTGGAGCTCAGTTGGCAACGCCTTCTCCCGCAGGTGTCGCTCGTCCGCCAGCTTCTTTGCCAAACCCCGGACCTCACGCTCAAAGACTGCAAGCGCACCAACAAACTCATCGCACTCGTCTTTCTGCATCCCACGACTGTCGTCTTCCCCCACCATGCCTACCTCTTTTGCACGCGAGGTGGCGCCGCAGCTGCTGCTAAACGATATGATGGGCCGCACTTGCGACCGGTCGCTCGTCTTGCCCTTATTATTGTTGCTCATTGCGAGGTTTCCCCCACTCACCCCTTCCTCTCTCTCTCTTTCTGTGTGTGTGTGTGTACTGATACACTCTATTTACCCATCTCCCGCAACAAACAGTTCAAAAAGAAAAAAAAACAATGAAAAAAAAAAAAGAGCGGGCAAAACCGAAAGAAACAAAAACAAAAGAAACAGGACGCAGATATATACGCATCCGAACTTACGTAGTATACGCGGAGATGCACCAAACATGAAAAAAAAAAACCGCTATACTCTGACAGATGCAAAAAACTTCAGTTCGAGATAAAAAAAAAGGGGGGGGGGAGGGAGAGGGGGAGAGGGGGGGGGAGAAGTGGAAGTTTAACAACACCTCCAGAAACAAACACATGCATATATATATGTATATATATATATACATATATAATCGTTTAGACGTTGTAAGAATGTCGATTTTCCACGCAGCCTTTGCCAAAGACAAAATGCAGTGCGCTCCGTATGCACCTATATATATATATATATATGCGTCTCTCTCTGTCACCCCATGTGTTCAGGTAGACACAAACACGGCACGTGATCACATGGGCTGACACACACACACACAGGCGGAAATTCGCATACATACGCGATGGCACAAATGCGCCCCGTATTATGACTTCTCCCCGGCTCGCAGTCACGCCAGCATGAGCCGCAAGAAGAGAAAAAATAAGAACAAAAATAACAAGAACCCCCACTTTTTGTGTTCGCTCTATTTTTGCTCTTTTGCTCAAACCACACACACACACACACACAAGCACGCGGACCCACACAAGCACGCGCATGCGCGCGGTAAAGGAGAAGAAGAAGAAAAAACAGTACATATAACTATGTCGTTATAAGTTTGTTTTTTTTTTTTCACCGTCTTCCTTTCTGTGTGTGGGACATCCGGGGGTGGGTGTGCCAAGCAAAGACGCACGCGCACAGATATAGACTGTGCACGTGTGTATATGTTATACATGCCGGGGAGGGTAGGGGAGAGGGGGGAGCGACGTAAACAGTAACCAGCACACTGCATAGACACAAAACCCAAACAAAAAAAAAAAAAAAA
>NW_021706028.1:0-24700 GCF_003719475.1 Trypanosoma rangeli
AAATGGCAAACGACACATTCTCCGGAGATATTACTAAACACACAGTTTGCAGTGGTGTAATCTCTCCTTTTGCTGAGCGGGTACGGATGCACAAGCGCACTAGCCCTGATCTCTTTTTAAACGAACGCTTTCGTCTGAGTATACCCCCACACCCACCCCTACTATCATGTCGTTAAAGTGGCCATTAGATGATAGATAAGAGGTTTGTGTGTGTATTACTCAAATTTGGATGGCATCCTCCATTCAGCCGCCCGCCTCCCCGTCAGAGATGAAGGCCTCATTCGACATGAACAATGGCGGTAACTCGCAAACACCCTTGTTTTAAATCTGGCACTACCATTTTGTAGCTTAATGCAGAAGAAACTAAAAAGTGGTGACATAAAAACAAAGAAAAAAAAATGCATATGCACACCGTTCACCAAAATGGTGTTTGTTAAACCCTTGGAAGTCAAACAATCCAACTGGAACATCTACATGAGATAGTATCACGGGCCCTTGTGGCCCATGCACAGGCATACAACATGATATAAAGAAAGAAATAGGCAATGAGAGAAGCAATATTATACAATTTGCATTTTGATTTTCATCATTTCTTCTCGTAATTTCATTTACAAAAAAATAACAATAACGAGAAGATGTGAATAATACATCCAAGCAGGATTACCCTGCAATTCCCCAGCAATGTTTACTTTTGGGACTCATAAGAAGGAGCTGGATAAAGTCCGAGAAACTGAATCGTGCGCCCGGCAAGACCGTTTTCAATAGACCTGACAAGCAGATTCATGTGTGGATCCTTTCCAGGTGTTGCCGTCTTCGCTGAACGGCGGGAAGCCACCCACGCATCGAGAGCCTCTGCAGGATGATAGCTCTTTCCCACCGTTGGTGTGAAACGTGGCGGAATGAAGGAAGTCTTGGTATTGGAGGTTGACCTAATTGCATCCTTGGGTTTACTCGGCCATTTATTTGCCTGGGGATTCTCATCTCGCCTCACAACACCCGCACAGGTTGCCAGTGCCATGGGGGTCAGGCTGATCAAAATTGCAGTACTATCATTGCAGTGGCCCTCGCGCGGTGGTTGACTTGTCTCAAGGTCCAGAGGAAGAATAAGAGGAAACAACACAAAGCCACGTTCACGAAGAATATTCATAAGCTTCAAAGCGCTTGGCAGCTCCTTTTCAGCTGCTCCACGCTGTACAGGGGATTCGTTCCTGGACAAACGATTCGTTCTAGGGACGGTAGGGTGTGCCATCTTGCCCCGTGGCCGAGTTCCAACTGCTGTACCCAAAAATTGCGGCATCGAATACGGTGTGGGTGCGTTCTGCGGCACTTGTGACAAGGCAAAGCTTAGCAATTGTCGCTCACGTTTTTCTTTGATGTACTGCAACACAAGTTCGTCATCGGCGGAGCATAATCCCAGATGCAGCAGACTCACGTTGCCTGCAAGAACTGATGGCAAAAAATTTACTTTTGTCGTGTGTTGACTAGCTTTCTGATTACGAATCAACATGGCATCGGCAGCGTCCCTAGCCAATAGTTCTGCTGTATGGTTTCGTGGCTTTGGTTTCCCCTCGTCGTGTAGCTCAATAAAATTCGCAGACACAAGTAGAAGCCTAGGGACTCGGTAAAAGGCTGAGGGGGCGAAGGATAATCGAATGGCGCGGCAAAATCCACGCGGATTAGGGCGGTATGTTGGTGGTACACAACCGTATTCCATGAGTAGTGACACCATTGGCCCACGGGCGTAGTCAAAAGGTGTGAGGCCGCGCTTATTTATCTGCAACATGCTCCGTAAAAAAACTGCAGGATAAACACTCTCCTCTTCTAATGTTTCCAGCTCCTCTGTTTCGTTTGTTCCGGGCAAATCTGAAGACTGAAAAGGCTTCTGCGGTTTTGGCATATCCATCAGTGCAAAGTGTGGCGGCATAGTACTCGGTGGATCATATTGATAATATGTAAAGTAGCACAAGGCAGCCGCCAAAAAATAGTGGGCAAGTTGAAGTTGATTATTCTGGACCAAAATATGCAACAGTGTGTCTTTGTTTGTGCGTGTTGCGTAGTTCAGCGTAATTGGTTGGCCGTCAGAGGATTCCCAGTAATTCAATGGTCGCGAGGCCACCAAAAAAAGTTGTACTGCCGAAGCAGTGAGGGGGGCACGTTGATCCATGAGGTAAAGCAGGGTGTCAATCGTTCGACACGACGGCCGCGGTGCGTGTAGTACAAGTGTCGCGTGAAGCGCCCAGTCACACAAATAATAAGGAAAGTACTGTGGTGGTGGAAGCGGATCCAATTGCTCCAATGGCGGTGAGGCCTGACGCAAGGCGTTTGAGGCACGTGTAACTTCCAGCGTCGCGGATCGTTTGCGTGATTTACGTCGCACGGATGACATGGAGAGCCCCCCCCCATCAGTGCCCTGAGGTTGACCCATGCGCTCCGGAAAGTCATCGCTAATTGCCATGGCACTCACCTTTCTTTGCACAGAGGAGAAAGAATTGGGTTGCAATTGGGTTGTCACATGAGAATTTGCTCTACCCTTTTCTTGCAATGCAATGGGTCGTGCGGCAGCACCTATTCCCCACGTGACTGCCGAAGCCGTCGTTCTTTCGCGAGCTGCTGTCATCACATCCATGTACTGTAAGCTGGTTTCATATTTTTCAGCGTCGCCCACGCCATCATCCGGGCTCATGCCAACCCTCGATACATCCAGTGCGAGGATATTCACCACCGTCTGCTTGCTATCCCTTGTTTTTTTGTGGTTCCATTTATTTTCATTGGCGGCAACGGTGGCTCTAATAAACGACCTACGTGATGAGATCACGGCAGAGAAACTGCCTGTGTGCTCACCACGCACCAGCATCGTGTTTCCAGGCGAATGCGTGAGTTTCGTAGCGGCTGACGATGTTTCCGAAACCGCATCCCGTGCCATAACTACCTCCTCGGAAAGGCCAGTGGCGAGATCGATTCGTTCATATCGCTCGCTGCTTAGTAGTGGGGCCGTTTCAGGGACACTCGCAAGCGTCCTTATTATATTCATGCTTCCTGCAGCGATGGCGACCACGTCAATATGATATTTCATCATCAACTCACGCCACACATTCTTGACGCATGCTTGCAGCTCTGCGGGAGCCGAGTTCATGAGATTCAGCAGCATAGTAGAGTTATCATAGCGCACAGACAATTCAATTAACTCATGAAAATGGTTGGACATAACCGTAAGCACTTGACGCTGAGAGCTTGGAATGACCCCACCGCCATGCAAAGAGGCAATGGCAGATGGTGGTGATGCCACACAAACCGCTGCCGCTGCGAGCTGACGAACGTACCGTCTTGTTTTCGTGACAATGGAAGTCCAGTTGGGGGCGGCACGATTCCTTGTCCTTTCCTTTTTCGTCGGTGAGGCAGGTTCATCTGGGGACGGCAGCGTTGACAGCGGCGAGTCAGGACGTGGAGTGGATGGAAGTGTCGGTGTTGTTTTGATCAAATAGATTGGAATGGCCGAGGCAGCGGGAAGCAGCACACTCAGAATGGAACTCCACTCGGCTGACGTCACCGGCACCTCCTCAAGTCGGCCCACAAACTGGGCATAAAGAACGTTGGACCAGAAAGCATTGATGGCTTCCGGGTGCGTAAAAATTTTCTTCACATCATTTGCGTATTGCTCCACAATGCGTAGAGCTACGATGGGGTGTAGATTGGAGTAGACCATCGACAAGAATGAAAACCTTGTAGAGGCCGTTCGGAGGTGTCTGAGAATTGTAAGCAGCATCTCCATTTCCTCTTCCGCATAGTAGAGGCGTGTGGCGAGTAGCACCCAACAGGAGGAAGATTCCAAATTTCGTGCAAGGTCGTCATTGATCACAGCCTTCTCGGAGGCTACCTCGGAGAAGTCGGAGGGGGCAGTTAAAATGGCTTCGCTCTCTTCGGTATTTTTTCTACTCAACGCACTCACCTTTGACACGTTCCGCTGCTGTACTATAAGTGAGACAATCGGGGTGGAACTTAGGCGCGCGGCCAGGGCCAAAGCGGTTTGCCCGTCACTGTGCTCATAGTACACATTACCAAAGAAAAACTTTCGCAGCAACTGCTCTACGACAAGCAGCAACGAGCGCACAGTGGGAATAGTGATGGGATCACGGTACGGTACTGAATCGTCATCGGACGTGGAGATTGTCTTCGCCTCTAGTGTCATACACCGCGGTGTTAATGCAACCTCCTCATTGCCTGTATTATTCTGAGAAAGCACATCGACCCCGCACTCTGCCAAATATATGTTGGCTGCCAGGCGCAACAGGAAGAGGAGCAAAGTATCACCCGTCACTGGATTAACAATGGAGGGGGACAGAACATGCGGGTACCGTTCCAGCAGTGTACTCAGACACTGTGGGTTATATTCCGCACACAAATATATTAGTTGGGCGTAGTATCTCTCTTTATTCAGGTCCACGTATGTGCCGTCGCTGGAGGTTTGCATAACCGTAGGGGAATTCACCCACTGCGGTGCCGTCATGGAGCTCATAAATGGCATTCGTAAGGGCACCTTGGGTTCCTCATTTGCCTCAAACGACATCGTTGTCCACCCGTTTTTGCAGCTTTCTCTTCGCCGCATCGGTTCAAGCTCCCACGTGTGTGAGTCTACGCGCAAGCGTGCGGATTTGCCTGTAAATTCCCTCATATTATCCTCTTCACTTCCTTCTTCCTCTGCGTCCATGCCAAGCTTTACATCCTCCTCAAAAAAAACCTCAAGTTTAGTACCCTTTCCAGGAGCGGCACGCACGGCCAGCATCCACGCGTCGTCTCCCTCATTGTCAAAATTGCCTTGCACCACAGCCCCATTGTGAAGCAGCAGACGCATCACGTATAGTGTGTCGGTAGCAGTCGCAGCGGAAAGCGTATCGAGTGGCTTACGAATAATTTCCTGAAGCGCCGTCTGTTGGAGCTTATCTGCCCTCGGAAGCTCCTTGTGTTCTAGAAGTTCATGTACATCACCCGATTGAAGTTCAAGCAAAAGAAAAATCGAAATGGTCTTTACATTGAGGGAACGCAATGCAAGACGAAACGGCGACAGAAGCCACTTGCTATCACTACAGGGAATGCTGCTTGTTGGCGGTACATACAAGGGATGCAGTTCACATTCATTCAAAAGAAATTCACAGACGTGCGGCAAACCCAGGGTGGCGGCGAGCTGGAGCACCGTAAATCCAAAGGGGGTCGTCACCTCTTCCTCAAGTGAGGGGCCCACAACGCCACGTTGCTCAATTATTTGACGCATATCTTCCACACACTCTGGGCGTTGCCCACGGGAACGTATGACAGACACCAACTCTCTGCACAGCGGGCGCATTTCCATCATCCGTTTTTTGGCATTCTCCAACTGGTCCGACTCCATAATTCCCGCCAAGGCCGAAGACGCAAGAAGTTGTCGCGCAAATACAACAGCATCCCTTGTGGCAATACGCACTCCACCATATTCACGAAAAAATAAGATGAGGGTTTCCACGTGCTGCATCGCAGCCACAGTTTGGGTCGAGCGCGTCGTCTCAGTGGAAATGGTGTCAACCATAACGTATAATTCCTCGAGCGGGAATCCCTGCTCCAAAATTTGAATAAACATCCGTGTGGTGAGGCCAATCCCTCCCTTAGCAAGCAGCATACGCACAAATGTACTTCGTCGTCGTGGCTTCCCTGCCCGTGACGCCTGTGAGCCTCCTGAGGTGTGACGGCGTGAAAGCATCGTGCCTTGAACTCCAGTACGCTCTCCTAACTTCTCTGCGTAAGTTGACTGCGAAAGACTCGTCCGCGATAGGAGTGCCGCAGAGACGTTCGTTCGTTGCAAAGCCAGCCCTCGCCTGGAATGGAAGTTGTGGTTGGTTTTACGTGTTCTATCCCTTTTTCGCTTTTTCTCTGGCTCTGTGAAACCCACTACGACTTTTTCATCCACTCCAAGAGGCACACCGTCTTCGCGGAGGTCTATTTGCCGCCGCTTCGCGTTGTAGCGGGCGAAGAATCCCTCCCGGAAGCTTTCCTTTGCGGCGTAGCGCGGCTGTGAAAGAAAGTAAAGTGTCACATTGTCAAGCCCCTCCGCGTCACTCGCCAAAACAGCGGTGCAGGTACCGTCAATAACGGGTCCACCCGGGTTGGGGAGTGTCTCTGGCATGAGTGACGCAATAAGTTGCGCAGCCGCCTCCTGGTGTGCGTGGATTGCGACCAGAAGCGGCGTCATGCCCTGACGGTTGGTTGCCACAACATTCACTGGGGTAGGCCGTTTTGCAAAGACGCGAATGCCAGAAAGTCGTGCAACTTCATCTTCGCTAAACTGAAGCATGACGTACTCAATCACTTGTAACATGCCCTGTCGGGCGGCGAGATGCAATGCTGTGTCAGCGTTTTTTTCAGGAGCCGTAATGTTGAGTACGTTGTGACCACGTCGAAGTTTGTCCTTCGCATACTCCAATATCTCCAGCGCCAACTCTTCATGTCCGTTGATAATGGCGAGGTGTAGTGCATTGGCAAACTTCGCCTTGTTGTGCAGGCTCAATAAGGCCCCCTTTGCAATGAGTCCACGTGCCACCTTTAGCTGCCCAAGCTCGCACGCCAAATGTAGGGCACTAGACTGCGTGAGCGGGTCCAGTGCATTGACGTCTACCACGGCAGTACGACGAACTTCAGAGACGTTGACTGAGTCTTCCTCGTTGGTCTCCCCGTGAGATGAATGACTCTGAGGAGGATGACCCGCTTGGGTCAGGTGACTGGAGACACTTGACACACCCTCACAGCAGTTAAGCAGTTGCAGAGCCGCCTCCTCGCTACCAAACGTGACCGCCAAAAGAAGTGGTGTGAGACCATCCAACGTCACATTGAGGTTCGCACCATTCTTCAGTAGCAGGGGTATGAGAGATCCAAGGTTGTTTAACGCGCACCAACATATCGGCGTCGCCACCCCAAACAGATTCACCGCCACCTGTGAGCAGTAATGTGGCGTCTGTAGAAGGGCCACTGCAATTTCCTCACTACGACTGGCACAGGCAAGTTCCAGACAATTCGTTCGCGTTACACGATCGAAGCTCGACGGTGCGGCCCCCATAGCGAGTAGTCGCTCTGCAATTTTTGTGTAGCCAAGACGACAAGCCATGAGAAGTGCCGTTTCCCCACTACGTGTCAGGACGTTCACCGCATGTCGTCTGTACTCCTCCGGCAGTAGCCGATTCAGGTAGTAAAGTAACAGATGCACACACTCGTAGTGTTCTTCAAGGAGTGCACAATGAAGTGGCGTGTACTCAACGCGATGTAGCATGGTGGCAGAAGTGCACTTTCGAGAGCTTCCAAGAGAAAAAATCCTCATCTGCTTTCCCGTTAGCTCATAGTCTGGATCATTCCTCGAGAGGTTGAGCGTAAACAAGCTGAGCGTCTCTGCAATAGACATGCGCTCAAGAAGCACGTACAAAACCTCCATATAGCCCAGTGTGGCAGAGGCAAGTAAAGCCATGCGTCTCTGTCGTCTACTCACATCGTCCTGAGCAAGGTAGTCTGTAAGGGGATTCATGGCAATACAATAGGCTGGTACACGCTGCCGCTGTGCGAGTGCGACACACAGCGGCACAAGCGGAACCTCCTCTGGAATAATCGCCACACCATTTTCTCCTTGCGTATCGTCACTACGACGTTTTACAAGCACTGGAGGAAAAAATAAGAGGTCGTCCGCGTTAGACTGTGCATTTAACAGCTGACGGACACTCGACGCCGTGACACGCACGGTGGACCCCAGTGAAAGGGTTTTTCCTTCCGCCTGCATGAGCTCATTGACATCGTCGCCGGTGAGTAGCGTGCTTTCGCCGCAAGTGATAAGCCGAAGAAGCGCACACTGCATCATTCTCTCGTCAAACAGCAATGGGCAAGATGAAGCTAAAACTCCGGGAATCAACCGACGGTTCTGCTGATTTTCCGCGTTGCGTTCCGGCGTTTCTTTACGAGTCTCAGCAAAGGGCCACGCCGCTGGAAAGCTGCTTTGCGCCGGAACGACCTTTTGCGTGACCAGAAGATGTGCTTCCTCAAAGACAAAGCGAACAATGGCAGCGTCAGAAGGAGTCACACGCTGAAGCATTTCCGAGATTTGTTTTGATGCCTGGAGACTCACAGCCGGCCGGAGAGCGGCTTGCGACGGCAGCCTCGTAAAGGCAGTTCCAAGCGACTCTCCGTTTACAGTAAAAGACGCACTCCGGTTACCAAAATTCACGCTGCAACCAACCACCAGGGACTGAGAGTTGTACACCGATACTCCTCTCAGTACGATCGAATTACAAGCAAAGACAGAGGCCCAACGCGATTTGCCTCCTTCATCTGCCATGGAACCATTCCCTTCCTGGCTCACGAATTCAATATTAGGAACCACTGTTCTTGTCGAAGCATACGCCCCCACCGATAGGGAATAATCCTCCGATGCTGAGCTGCTGTCCATAAAGTTTAAAGATCCGTATATGGGCGAGGAGAAGGGTCCATTGAAGTGGCATCCAAATTCCATATTGTTGCCCTTCTCGTCGTTTTTCTCAAGCAAAATTCTCAACAAGGGAAAACATGAATTATTCAAATTACTCTCCAAATCCTCCATCGCCTTATCTTGTAGAACTACTTCATTTCGGACAGGATACACAGAGGTTCTGCCCCTCTCATGTTTCATAGGACGTAAGATGATCTCCTCCACACATTCACTGACCGCAGCTCTATGCAAGATGTCAAAAGAAATTCCTATGGAGTTGTGGTCACTTCCAAGTGCAGGATGCGTGGAACGTCCATCAGCAGCAGCCACACACTCCTCTGAGCACCAGCCAACAAAAACTGTGGAAGTTTGCAGCCCAGACCTGTCTTCAGAAGGTGGAAGACTGCTAAATACAGTCGTGCTCACAGGGATACCACTGAGTAGAAACTTTAGTGAAATATGTACCTCATAGTAAAAACACGGTCCCTTCATCTTTGCTGACGCTTTTTCCTCTTCTCGCTTCCATTTTGCGTGCGATGTTTCAGTGAAATCATCAGGCCACAATTCTGCGTGCTGCGGTGGGAGATGTACAACGTGTGCATTTGCAGTGGATGTATCACCTACCAGCAGAAAATGGGAGGTAGTCGCTTTCAGCGGTGTGTACCCCCAGAGGTCCACCCGCCGCATAAATGAGGTGGTAACGGCTGGCAGCACGGCACACTTTACGGATGAGAGTGGAATGCGGTCCAAGCGCCTCTTCTCAAGAACATGCGAGAAGGACACCTCAGAAGCAAAACTTGTTTGTGTCGTTGTCTGCATAACTCCCACTGATTGTAATTGTGGCACCAGCATTGACGCTGACTCGGAAGAGGCTCCTCTGGTTTCCTTTGTGTGGGTATCATTGGTGGTTTTATTGGCTAGTGAGGCAACATGAGATTTCCACTTTCGGCGCTCCTGCAGGAAGCGTCGCAGCGTTTCGCACAAACCCCTGGTCACTGAGGGAATCCTTGAACTACTCTGCACTGTACTCAAAACCAATGCGGAGGCCGTGATCTCCCCATCCAACTCACTGCGCAGGGTTTCTGCATTGATAACATCCTGCTGCTGAGAGACCTCCTTCTGCATGTACTCCTTCACGGAAGATCTTACTTCGGTCATATATGCTGTGTAGGCGGGAGCCTCAGTGTTTGGATTTAAAAAGAGCCATGCGATAAGGGCATTGACATTGTAAAATCCAACTGACATCAGATGCCGCAGCACTTCCATCTGCCCAGCTACCAATGCCGCGTAAAAGACAATGGCCACATGCTCCTTGTTTTCCAACGCATGCAAGTAGGAGTCTGAGGGAGAAAGCACAAGGGTCGCAAGGGCATCCGGGCGTCCCTCCGCAATAGCCTGCAGCAAAACGTGCAAAACATCCGGAAGAGCTTGAGCCTGTCGAAGGGACAGATATGTATCACAGGCGTTTACAAACCGCACAGTCGTCGTCACAAGATACTCACGTGGTACAAGTTCCACAAGTTGTGCCATTGCCAAGGGGTCAATGACAGTGTTGACGTACCACTCTACAAACCGTTCCCCCGCGTTGTTTCCCTCATCAATTTTCAGGGCGAGGACACGCGCTGAAAAGGGGAGTAATAGTTCCTTCCGTAACCGTGACTTGACACTGGAAGGTGAAAGCGCTGGCACAATGCAAAGTTCCTGCAGCTTCTGCAATAGCGGTCTCATACGCAAGCGCAACTCCAAATTGTTGCCGCCTCCGGCAGCAGAAGCGGAACCACCATATGCATCTTCTAACTTTTCCCCCGTCGAGTTTCCCATGCCGTGCTCACGGCCCAGCACCGCTGCCTCAGCTACCGCAGCGTCTTTGCCTGCAGAGCCTGGAAAGATCGCATGTTCTTCCTCCTCTAGCTCATGCAGGAGTGCTGTCAACTTCGCATAGCGACCCTCCAAAAACACTCGTTCCTCTCCGTACCTTTGACGCGGCACGATGCGCCTCAGCTCACGCTGCTGAAGGTGATACCTGCCGTCCTTGGGTAGACCATACTTTTCTCCAAGCTCAATCTCACTATCCAGTGTTTGGTAGTATTCATTAAGCAACGATTCCTCAACGTTTAACTTGGAAAGACGGGTGTTCACAGCTTCTGCGGACTCTCTCAACATTGTACAAGCTTTTAGCAGCGTACTTTGGTAGGAGATAAGTTCCTCTTGCATGACTGCCATTTGGCGCTTGGTGTAACCCTTCGTCCGCTTCTTTTCCTTCATTATTGGCTCCCGGGTGTGCTCAGTGGCCTCCTTGAGCGTGGTGAGCAGACCCAGGAACTCCTCCTCACTGCAATTTAAAACATCCACAGCATTCGGAAAAACGTATGCTACAACACTTTTTGACAACTGCGGTGCCGCCGTGGGCGTTCCCACTTTCGGAGAGTAATTTGCATGTCCCCTCTTTTTACCCCAACTCGGGTTGGTGGCGTTGCCTCCTTGAACGCGTGGCAACTGAACGCCTGTTGCTAACGCCATGCAAGCGTGCGAAGACAAATAAAGACACTTGCAAAACGGTTGATGTAAATAAATTAGGAAGCGTGTGTACGTACGTATGTGTTCGATGCACAAATGCAAATGTGGTGGGGAAAGTCCCTCTCGCGGATTGATGGCTAGCCCGTCTCACCTCCGCGCGCAAATACTGCAGTGGGTCCAGCCGCAGAGTTGCACATGCGGAAGAGGAAGATACAAACAAGATGAGAAAAGGGGGCGAAAGGAAGTTGCAGGCGTGTAAGCAGAGAAACAAAACGACGGTATGCCAACGCCACAAAAAACGCACAGGCAGAAATAAAGTGAAAAAAAAAGGAAGAGAGGCTCTTGTCTCGTCAAAGGCCAACAAAACTGTAAAAAAGGTGGTGAAGGAGGAAACGGATAAGTGTCGCATCCGGCCCAACTTTTTCTGTTTCTTCGTCTTTTTCCCGTTTTTGCTTTGCCTTGTGTGTGTGTGTTACGCAAATTTCTCCGTCTCTCATACAAAAAAAAAGAGATCACACAGGCCCTTCCCTTCATACGACCCTCAGCCACCACAAATGCACATAAACACAAGGAGCGAGCGCCTACGCCGAGAGACAAAGAGTGGACCAATAAAAATACACGCATCGGAATATAAACATACCACACATGCCCCAATGAGAGAAACAGAAAAAAAAAAGAGAGAGAGAACAAAAAGCAATGTATCCATGTGAGATACAGTCTTTCCTTCTCCTTGTCTCGGTTCACGCGTCTTCTTGTTTGTTTCCCTTTTGACCCCCATACCAATTCCTCACCGCAACTTTGTTCCGTCATCTTGTTTTCTTATTCCCATCTCGTTCTACCGCGGTGGAGGAGGAAAACATCACTGACTGACTCAGTACCTTTCCCCGTTTACCTGAAGTTCGACCCTTTCCTCTTTCCTCTTTTTGTTATCTCCCACTCTATCTCTCCCCTTTTGTCCGCCGTGTGTCAACTGTGTCCGCCTCTTCTCTCCACTTATTCCTTGCGCGTGTTTGCAGATCCCCTCTTTGTACCATTTACTTTGTCGCCTCCCTTCCTTTGTTTTTCCTCACTTCGGTATCTCCAGCGCCGCCTCCGTCATGCACCGCATGAGTCCCATCGTTTTCTCCTTCCAGCGCGATACGTGCACGGCAAGCCCCTTCACCTCCTGCAGGCTGAGCACACGTGGCTCCACCCATGTAATGTGCACCTCCTGCGTGAGGCCGTCGATTTTCCCTTTAATAATGCCCTGCGCCAGCGCCGCTAAAAGCAGTGGTTCCACCCGTTCCTCGCTAACGGCGCAGCGCCGTGCAATCACATCAAAGGTGAAGGTGCGCTCGTTAAACGGGGTGTAAAAGACAAGGTGAAGAAGCGCCATCAGTCGCACCTTCCTCGTGATAGACGGAAAGGCAATGGAAAGCGTCGAATTCGCCGCAATTTCCGCCTGGTGGGCGGCGGCATACTGTTCAAACTCCTCCACAGTGCCATCATTACAGAGACGCAGCCACTCGAGGACCCACACGTGCTCCGCTGAGGCCGCGAGGCGCTCCGTGAATCGGCGGTCATTAAGAAACTTACCAAAGTTATGAATTTCCTCCGAAAGTAACGCCGAAAGAGCAGTCTTGTAGGCAAGAGACAAGAGGTCACTTTCAATGATTGGCATCTCTGCACGCTCCGCACTCTTGATGGTCTCAAAGGCGTTCGAGTAATACTTGGTGTACTGTTGGCGTATCTCGTAATCTTTCCCACGGGCCTGGCAATGCAGTGCGGCCAGCACAGGCTCCACCTCGTGCATCTGCTTGGAGTGAATGAAACTCTCCACTCTGTCAAGGATACTGCGCGCCTCTGAAGCGGCTGTTCCCACAGGCGAAGACGAGTCACCATTGTATCTATCCAGCAGTAGTAGGGCTCGAATGCAATTGGCTACATTCACGCCTTGCTCTGAACTTGAGGCAAGCGAGGCAATAGCACCATCGAGAAGCTCCAGTGCCTTTGGGAGCGTGCTATTTGGGCTGAAGCAGATGTAGTGCAACAGTTTAACGTAGGCCATGGGGGACATGTCCATTCGCGTCACCTTCAAGACCTTTTCGTGTAGTTCGTAGCCAAACTCCAGCACCATGGGATCACGTACGGCCAGCAACAAATCGTCTGTCATCTCACACCACAGTGAGCGTGCAAACTCGTCCTTGGCTCGTCTCAAAGCATCTGCCGTTTCCGTGCGACCTGCGGCTTGCAGGGGGATGATGAGTTGCTCCAAATACGCCTGAGCACCTGCCTCCATATTTCCTTCTTAAGGAGTTTTCTTCTTCTTTTTTCGTCCTCCTGAATGCCGTTTTGTTCTGTACTTGTATATGCCTCGCTTGCGCCCAGAAATGCCACACCTCCCGCTGTTTCCCTAGTGTTATTATTGCTTGCTTTGTGTTTCTGGCCCCAACACTACGGCCGATTCCTCACCAATAAGCAAAAAAAAAAAGTAAGAAAATAAGATCATAACCAAGAAGGGAAAGAGAGTGCCCCTGTAGATAAACACATACACACACACTTGCATACACGCACACAGGCCGTGTGTTCCTTCCTGTACCAAACCAGCATTTAATGCGGCATGAGTTTCAAGTTT
This sequence comes from Trypanosoma rangeli, assembly GCF_003719475.1. Lineage (NCBI taxonomy): Eukaryota > Euglenozoa > Kinetoplastea > Trypanosomatida > Trypanosomatidae > Trypanosoma > Trypanosoma rangeli. The sequence goes on from NW_021706028.1 coordinate 13,599, forward strand.
AATGCATGTTAACTGTATCATGCCACACCGAATGTGAAGACATTCGGCTTGATTAATTTGCCTATCGTATAGCACTGCATATATACGCCCGCCACGGAGACTTCTTTAGATGCCCGTAATAGAGAGGACACACACACACACACACATGCATAAACACACAAAACATAGGAAGATAAAACCAACGAGATGGCCAACTGCAAAATTAGGGTGGAGGACAGTGAATACGCAGAAAACCACTTTTCCTTTGCACCCTTGCTTACAATAACACACCACTTTTTCAATGATAATATATATATATATCGGTATTATTCTCCTACTTCGCTTCGCATCCATCTATTGCAACGAAAGTGATAAAATTCACAAGGCAAGCGGCTGCTGCGAAGCCACCACCTTGACCACGTTAGCCTCATCGCACAGTGACAGACATATTTACCCAATTCTATGCAATCCAAGGCCCTCACCGGCATGCATGGGTATGTCAGTATCCATGCATGAATACGCTTCCCCCCCTCCCCTCCCTCCCTCCCCCCCCCCCCCAAAAAAAAAAAAAGAGCACACACACGCCACATGTTCTGTGGTTTTATTTTTTTATTATATTTTTCATTTTATCCACTTTTATCTATTTATGCTCCCCTCGCCACACATAACCGGTTCTTGTATTAAATATTAATAATAATAAATAAAACCAAAATCCAAAATAAAGGACAGCCAAAAACAGCAAGCTCCGTAAAGGATGCAGCTACTGTGCACAATGTTCTGTTAGAAACTGTTGGCAACCCTCTATGAAAAACCACATTAGCACTACTTGTGGCACGCAACGTATCGCCTCAACACGCGCCCCTGCGTACCAGCCACGGATGCCTTCCTGCGAGTACACATGACGCAGACAGTCCCGCACCCCCGTGTACACCACCCTACTCTTTCCCTGTCCTGACATGCCGATGCGTCGCTTGGCCACATCAAATGGAAAAGCGACAAGAATGGACGCCAGGGCCGCTGCCCCACCGCCAACAACAGTGGCAACTATGTTTTTAGACGAGGGGTGTGAGCTGAGAAATTCCTTCTCAATCAAGCGATACTTAATCGTTTCGTACGTTGCGAAGCTTACTAAGAGATCGGGAACCCGCTGAATGAGGGATGCACCCAGTCCACGATAAAAATTACGCAACGAGTTAGTCTCGCTGTAGATGCACCGTATAGTGCTAAAAATGCCGTTAAATCTCCGTTCACCGGACATGAGACGGAGTCGGACCACCTCGCCGGGGTACACCGCAACCCCTGAAATGGTGGCAGAGATGCCGCCGGCGCCGCATTTCATTAAAAACAATTCGAGGGTCTCACTGCGGCGATGGGCACCGGCGGCAGGGGCCTGACGTTGTCGCACGTACCGTTCACAGACGTCTTGGAAGAAAAACTTCAGTTGACTATAAAACACGAATTGGATGCCGGAGTACGGCACGCGGAGGATCATAGAAGTGAGGTTCCCTTTCCAGAAACCCTTCCAGCCGTCCTGCTCCTTAATGTGTCGGACTAACTGCCAGGTGCTGAACTCCTTGTGCTCTCCCAGCTGCTGCATTACAACCACACGCTGAAAGGGGGACAGCAAAGACTTGGCGGCAGCGCCACCAAGACCACCGGCAACGGCATTTACCCATGGCGCATGTTTCTTTTCATTGGATGAGGACATCAAGAGGAAACAAAACACAAACACACTCAGTCACCGGCACTTCTCTCTTCCTCGCTAGCGCGTTACACGTTCCCTGCAGCCCGCCTTCTGATATGGTAGCCACCACCCTTCAATCTTTACCTTCAGTAAACAATAGACTCGAGAGAGTACCAATTGCGCAAAGATAACAGGTAAAGATGCATGAGTGAGTGAGTGAGCGGAAGGGAAAGGGCTTGCCAAACAGCGAGCAAAGGGCCACATAATAAAAAATAAAAAATGTCAGCATGTGTGTGTGCGCGTTTCATATTCCCATCATGTAAAACCGTCCAGTCTCGTCAAATTCTAAGCTTTCCTACAAAGACTCCACGTTTCACTGAATAAAAACGCCCATGCAATTTACCACGGAAACGTGAGAAAAAAAAAAACGGTGTTTTCTTTCACTCGTATTCGTCCTCTAAATGCATTTCAACAAATATTGGCGTTCACTTCGCCAAAAATTCGGGGTCTAGACGTGTCATTGACTTCTACTGACCGCAAAAAGCAATCAATTGGCGTCTTTTAAAAAATAAAGGATCATCACTAGCGCTCGATGATCAGTCGCTGCACAGGATCCACCCAACATTTCACCCCTACTTCTACTCAGAAAAGAAAATACAACAAACCCTCGTCGAGCGTTTGAAACGAAAAGAGCAACAACAAACATTTTAAAAAAAGCAAGCGTCAACCAGACACATCATTGAAGTCCAAATATGTAATAAAACGCAAATGTCCGGGCTACTCTTTGAAGACAAGCCGCTAGTATAAGCATTGTGATGTGTGTTTTTTTTTTCATTTTCCGGCCTCAACCAGCTGTATCCAAGTACATATAGCTACATATATTTTTTCTAATGCACATCCACGCAGATACGCACAGGCTCAGGCCCACCAATCATAGCATGTTTTCGCAAATATACAGAAAAAAATCTTGTTCCCTTCCCATATTTAATATCCCCCTAACCAAACGGGTGCTTCAGTACCACTTTCCTTTACATCCTGCACCACATCCGCCTCCTCCTCCTTGCCATTCATGTTCGCTTGGAAACACTCATTACTGAAAACGACTCTGGACGAGTCCGACTTACCAAATGATTTTGGGGATATACTGGACTGAGAGTTCTGGATCGTGTAAGGTAAGCTGTCTAGTCCACTGCCGTGATTTGATAAACCATTCACCTTTTCTTTCATCCCATCATTCAAGGTAGAATGCTTCTTAACATTATTGTTATCCGTTCTGCAGAAGGATCCCAACCTTTGACCGCTATTGGAAGAGGACACGCATACAGAAAAAAGTGCAGAACCGCTTTTATGCGGTTCTGAAACCTCTGGCAGTAATTGATCCAGCTTCAAAAGAGACGACGCAGGCAGTTTCTTCGCTACGACGCGCTTTGTTTCAGCGCCTAACGATTTTATTCCTCCATTCACCCCTTTGCCTTCTCCCTTTGGACATTGCTGCTGCCCAAGTGTGATTTCCACCTTTGAGAGGGGCGCATTGTAGGCAGCGTCTTTAGTATTTGTTTGGCGTGAGGAGGGAGGACCAGCATTGTTCACTTTTTTGCTCGAAGACAACCTTCGCATTGAAGACATCCTCCTGTTTTCTGAGAGAAGCTGCTTTCGTGATGCAAACCTGGCCAAGCTTCCCTTGCTTTTTGGCACAGTAGACCCTGTTAGAACAAAACTCTGACGCAACGAATTTATTTGTGATTCCTTCTGTTCAACCTGCCTAATGAGCTTCAGAATCATTGCTTCCATTTGGTCCCGCCCGGGGAAGTACACATTGGGCGTGACCTCGTTCGACAAGTGCGTGCATGGAGTAGGGTGACATTCCACCTTAGCCAACAACCCTGCAACGGAATCGGTAAGTCTCTCTATTTGCTTAGCATTCTTTTTCACCTCATACTGCATTGTAGTGTACTCTTCTGGTTTCATATGTGTTAATCCCGCCCCTTGTATGCTTTCCTCCAACTGTCGAATTTGCTTGGAAAGGTGATTTGAAGTTTCGCGCGTTGCTGATATCTTCTCCTGCAGACTCGCCACCTTCGTCTGAAGATTAAGACGATCATACCTTCCCTCCCGGTACTGACGGGCAATCTTCTCTCGGGTGGGCTGTTGATGCTTCATCATTTCCGTAAATAAAATAGAATTTCGTCGGTTATCCGTCCAAAGTTCGCGTCGACGTCGTTTTTCTCGATTAAGCTCATCAAGCGCATACCTCAGCTCCTCTTCAGCAATTCGCAGCGGTAAATCAGTACATCCAGCCCATATCACTCCAAGATCTAAAAGATACTGAAGATGTTCATTTTCCCGCTCGAGTCTATACAAATCCATGTAAATCCGTCGAGATTTCCCTTTTTGGCTGCTACGCTGGGAGGCTCGTGATGAAGCTTCCAATACCCGTTTGGCGCGACGTACACTGGAAAGTTCATCTTTGATTTCCGCGATCTTTTTCAGTAGCTGTCCACGAGTTAAAAAGGGGGAGACGGCTTCGGTTCCGGAAATTTGCTCCTCCGAGGATAATAAACCGCTCTTCTTTACACCGTGGTCCATGTTTTTGTAATTTTCCTGTGATGGACGGTGCCACAATACTCCCTTCGAATCACGCCTTATCATTAGCTGTTGTAAGCCCTGAGTAGAGCTCTGTGCAGAGGGGGACTGTGACAGTCTCCACTTTGATGGCGTGGAACTATCGACATTACCCGCCTTTGATTTTTTTGCAGAAGGAGTGACTTCGTGAATTTTCCAGAGATCAACTGTGTCAGATAATATTTCCCCACCGTTGCTGAAAGCGAACCATGCATTCCTGCCGTGTGGAGCCCGCGCATTAGTTTCTTCGTTGTCCCTTATGCGCCTCTTCGCGTCAGATGACGACATTGTTGATTCTGCTAGTGGTGTTGCTGCAACTGAGGGGTGCGACGCATGTTGTTTCGAGGAGGAACTGGACAACGACGACGACGATGTATATTTTGTCAGCGACGAATCGGAGTTCGTCAAGTAGTGTTGCACCCCCGCTGGAGGGGCAGTTTCACTGTGCGGGTCGTGAAGGGTGGCGGAGGACATTTCTTTTGTTACATCCATGTCGTCCACGGACCTATCGACACAGTCTTGCGTGTTGCCCCCTTCCGGCTCCAGTTGCATCACCGAGGTGAGCTTTGATACATGTAAAAAGTGGGAGCCCTCGGCAGACGCCGGGGATGCTGCTGGCAACGATCGCACCTCGGGTGGGCGAATCAACTGTGGCGGGCGGCCACCCCCGGAGGCCGCCGAGCAAGAGACGGGGCTCTCACTGCCCCTGTCCAAAGGAGGCCTGCGTCAAAGACTTCTGCTGACGCGCCGCCGCTCTTCCCCCCGAAGAAGCCTGAGATACAGTCAACGACCCGGGTGACGGCGTCAAGTTTCGTTTGGGGTAAGCAGGACTGTCATCCGTACTCAACTCAAAGTCGTCCTCGTATTCCTCACGCGCCAACATGGCAACCGTCGTAGTGCGAGCAGCGGGGAGCAAAATCGTAAAGCAGCACACAAACACACAGAGAAGTGGGAGGCAAATTTCGTCGCCCGCACTTTGATCTTTCTACTGATTCTGTTATTAAGGGCCTCCTGTCGAGCGCAATGCACACAACTAAAAAAAAAACGAAAAGGAAAAGGAAAGCAACGAGGAAGAAAAAATAAATAAATAAAACATCACTCCTCGCTTCCACAGCTAACTCTTGAGGGTGCAGCAGCCACTACACTCTCTTACCCACAGTCGCGCAGCATTTGCAATTCCATCTCTTCTCCTTCTTCCTTTCTTTTTTGTGATCGAAAAGATAGGATGTATTGCTGTGTGTCTATGTGCACACAAACCCGTGTCAGCGCAGCAGCAGGTGCTGCGAGAAGGATGCTGTGGTGAACGCACTTTGTCGCACGGGGCCTAGCACTCGCACGCCACGTACGTGGCAATCACGACCGTTCTGACGGTTTTCCTCGAGGATGATACGAAGGTGTGTGCACCACACACCATCTCCCATAAACTCGGCGTAATCATCATTCTCTACAAAAGTTGTTTGAGGAGCGAGTGGTGCTGGTGACGTTGGTCCGTCCGTTGCCTCTCCCACTTCATCCACACCAAGTGTGTGGATGCCAGCTACACCGCCTTCCGTAGCAAACGTCATACCAATCTCCCATGGCGGCGGCATATCGTCCTCCACGTTCATTCGCAGAAAAACCCAGCCCTGCGGATCATCTACGGTGGCAGAGACAACATCCGCCATGTCACCGCTGTGTGTGCCTGCCTGCACACGTATCCTTCGCGGGGTGTAGCTTTCGTCCTGCAGAAAGTCAAGGTAAAGAGCAACGGCTATCACCGGCGTCAGCCGCGCGTAATCTACGCAGACAGTGTGAGGAAGAACCCCATCTGATTGCCAAAAAGTATTATGGGTGTTGTCCAGCAGATACATCACTCCATTGCCGTGTTTGGCAGAGCTGACAGTCCAAACAGCGTCATGCAGCGTCCTAAGCGCCTCACCTTTTTCACGCGCAGCGAGCTCCTCGTCGTCAATGACACTGGGGGACTCACTGTTCACGCCAGACTCATTCTGGTCACTGTTGTCCTGTTGACCTTCGCGCGTGGGTAGTTCCATCACGTGTAGGCCACGCGAGAGAGACACGCCCCTTGCAAAAAAACTCAAGCCCCGCCCCTCGCACTCGCGTGTATGAAAAAGAGAGCGCGAAACCAAAGACGAAGAAGAAAGAAAAAAACACAAGAAATAAGAAAAAGAGAGAGACGAAAAAAACAATTCATTTCACAAACTGAAACGACAGCAGCAGCACGTGCAAAACCCAAACAAAAAAATAGTCAAAAAAGGCACAACCAACCATATATATTTATATCAGAGAGGGAGAAGAAAAACGCAACCCCCTCCAAAGTGACTTGTCTTCTCTAATCTAATGTGCATAAACGCAACCCATCTTCCTCACGCCACTCCACCACAAAGAAAAACCAAAACGGCGCCAAACAAACAAATTAAAAAAAAAATTCTCAAAACGAGAGCAAAGGGCGGCGGACCAAGGCGTCGTCGTACAAAAACAGTTCCCACGTTCTCCAACACATCCACCGTAGTGGCGACCACGGCAACAAGCAGAAAAGGAAATAGAGCACAAACAGAAAGCCCAATGCCGTTCCATCGCAACCACTCGGTAGAACGAGGGAGGCGCACCAATACAGAACGCCAGGCTCCCACTCAAAGGTAAGTAACTCTAACATCCGCGAGAGATGCCCAACCATAACCCCTGATGCAAAACGAGTGGTGGCGAGGAAGTAAGAAACACCGTAGTTGTAGCCGATGAGGAGTAGCCACATCACGAGCACCTCCAAGCCAATGAGAAGTGAGAGGAAAGGTGAATACCCACACAGTAGCATCGTTGCTCGGCTCAAAACATTTTGAACATAACTTTGTATCCGTAGTATGCGCATGGCAAGTGATTGTGTGCGAAAGAGCTGTCGTCTCTCCAACATCGCCTCCACCGCCGCCTCTGATTGATCGTACACAATGGAGGTGGCAGAGTCAAGGGCCGCAGGTCGTCTAGCGCATCCACCAAAGACGCCCCGCATAGCCGCCCGAAAACACGCGTATACAATGTAAAGTGAGGCAATCCAGAGCACCTGATTTCGCCACAATCCAATGACAAACAGCCAAAAGCAAAATGTGCCTCTTCTTGTCCACGCTGGAGGTCCAAAAAAAGAAGGCAACCAATCTACCGAGAGGAAATGAAGACGGGCATCACTTCTTGAGGCTTTGTAATTTATGGGAACCATCCAACCCCATTTCGTAAGGGCAAGTAAAAGGGAACGAGATAAGGGGCTTACCCCCGTTCCATCCACGCCCTTATTTACTTCTCTGGTGACAGCAAAATAGGCATCTGTGGGTGCAACAAGGGCCCCAGAAAATACAGGAAGCGGAAATGCTTCGTAACAATTCTGATGGTATTCCCACTGCCACTGAAGCAGTTGCTGCAGTTGAGAGACACTGATGTTGAAGCATTCTCTTTGGCGGTGAATTTCCGTCGGTGTTGGAAGTAACCCTGCAAACACAGGATTAGGCATCGTTATACAAGCAAGTGACGAGCCCTTTGAACACCCACCAAAGACATGTTTTTGTTGCTCCGGCAGATCCCATGAAGACATAAATTTCAAAACAGTCGTCATCGGAGGGGGTAAAACTTCATTGAAAAAAGTAGCTCGTCCTGCTGCGTTTTCAGCAACCTGCACTAACGCGTCCTTCTCCGACTCCCGAATCAACAATTGCCCTGCCACCCCCACTGTGTCTGAATTGGTTGCCGGTGAAGGCAAATGCGGTCGCGAGAGGCTTACCGAAGACGCATAGGGCGCCAAAGTCGCTCGGCACGGCGTCTGTGCTCCAAGCTGTACCTCACTAAATCGCCGTGTCGCAGCGGTTGTTGCCATCTCTGTTGGCTGCATAGGGGGACGCGCTGGACGGGGTCGACGCAGCGCAGTTGCCGACCCATCTCCCACACGGTTCACTCGAAATGGCTCACGCTTCCTTGTCACACTCGTTGCTACACCCCTCCTCGTCGTCGTTGCCATCGCTGGAGTTCGTGTTTCCCTTAAAGATGGCGGTACTTCCTCCTTATGGGGAAGCACACGGTTAGATTCTAGCGGCAACAAAGGTGCGGATTGAGTCCGTTCCTGTATTGCGCGCAGCTCCTGCAAGACAGATCCATCCCCTTGCTTTTTCACCCGACTAGAAGCAAGGGCCTGTAGGGTGTTGAGTCGATGACGTAACGCGGCATACGTGGCTGTTCGATTCGAGAGAAAAGACATGCGGGCCCGCAATAAAGCAGGATCAGTCAAAAGGGGAGTCGTAAACGTCTTCCATGCGGAACCGCGCAGTGTCGCTTCTACGTGAAGACACAACAGCGCCCAGCGTCGCTGCCACGTCATGGGAGCCCAACCACCTTGCTGCACTGCGTCACAAGTTTCACCTGCATGCTTGTCTTTTCTAAAGACATGCAAACGCCGAAGAAGGCTTTTGAAACCTCCCACTTTATTGGGTCTTGGTTGGGCCTGAATGTCTCTCCCTTCAGGCCCTGTCTTATAAAGGCGCTCCTGCATCCATTTTTCCTCCTTTGTTAACAAAATTTTCTTCAATGGCTGTTGTTGCAACAACGCAATGAAATCATCCATGTTGTGCACCGCAACGCAAACGCGAAGGTTTGGCTGGTACGGAACTCGCAATACAAATATGAAGGCCCTCTCCCTCAGGTAGAAGGGCTGCTGGTAAAGGTTGAGATGTTGTAGGTAGCTTTCCCATCCTCCACAGAACCGCGTGGGTTTACCGGATATAAAATACGAGACGCCATCGTCTAACCACACCGCTTTCGTGAGATCTTGTTCCTTCAGTGTTTCTCCCGGTAAGTAGAGAAACGCGTTAACAAAATCGCGCAGACAAAAAGCAACATTCACACCATCGGCTTGAACAAACGGATTTGTAAGAGACTCCAAGCGTTTAACTTCATCCCCGTATGCATCAAGGGTTGCAGCAGCTTGTGCCTCTGCCCCTGCTGCGCCAACGTTGTGTGCAGTGTCGACAGAGGCACCCGCCACATGTCTGATCGTCTCAGTTACAGTATTAAGCTTCAAAGTGGTCCCTATCTCCGCATCGGACTTTGTATGAAACGACCCTGCAACCTCATTTCGACACCGCTTCATATCATTTCCCATACAGTAGTTTTCATGCAGGTTATTCTGAAATGTTTTTAGGTTTGCTTCACGGCGCTGTTGTTGTTGCCTCAACCGCACCCGTTCTCGCAGTGTTAGGCCACGGACGGCAGAGGGAGTCACAGTAGTGCGTGCCCCTGCAGATGCTGCACCTGGACGAAACGGTGCACGGCTGCTAGGGGCCAATGGTGGCTTAGTGGCAGGGAGCCCTCGTCTCGTGGCGCCAGTGCGTGTGGTGGTTGTTTTGCGCCAAGGCATCGCACTTGAAACCACACGAGAGGAGACTGGGTGGGGCGTACCACGGCCTCCGGGACAACCGTATGCCGATCGCGACGATCCCCACTTCCCTGACCAAGAGAGATCCATAGCCTGCACACCCCGCGGGCGAACACGACTTCCATTTCTTGGATAGTCGTATTCATCGATGATAGGTACACGGGAAGTGCCACCATCGTACAAAGTAGTCATTCTCGTAAATATGCCATTTGACGAAAGATTGGATGCTGCGCCCATCCGATTTCCAGAGCCCGTGAATACGCCAATGTTATTGGAGGGACGATTGATGCTTGTCGCATCGCACTGTGCACCGCCCATACCAGCGTTTGGGCGACCAAGGGTTTGACGCCGCGAAAAACAGTGCATAGTGTCCGGGGTAAAATTTCCCCCAAACCCACCTCTCGCACGCGAATTGGCGTCCTCGCGCATCAAGTTTCCATTGTTTGAGATGCTTGAAACAGGGGACGCAAGAGAGTTGGATGTGCCATTCTGCGGCGGACCACCAATCGACGAGGGGCGCCAAAAACTTTCACCTCGACGCTCAGGAATTCCCGTGCGGCGAAGATCGTTGCCGGCATCATGGCTTTGCCAGCGATCGTTCTGAGGCGGGTAAAAATGTGATTCCCCAACTTTACGCTGAAACTCAGTGCCCGCGCCCGAGTGAGGGCTGGGGCGAGTGGAGAGCCTAACGAAGGGGTCCAACACAGTTGGTGGCCGTGAAAGCGGCACTCCAGTGAAACCAGGCACTGGAGAGTCCTCGCGCGCCACCCCCAATCTCCGAGTTTTCTGCTGCCAATTCCCGCCGTTCCTCACGCCCTGACCAGCGCCGCTCTCCCCAAACGTGGGCCCTGGGGACGACGCACGCCATCGACCCGCCGGCGTGCCGCCACTAATATCCTCATGAGGTGCAGCGCCTGGTCCTCGGCAAAAAGGCCCTGGACTCATATTCCTCATCTGGGGACGTGTAGTGCTGCCAATAAAAAAAGGACCTCCACTTTCGCTAACAACAGCAGGTTCTGGTTCCCCCGGAACAAAGTCAAGAGGTTCACAAACAGTAGGCCGCTGTGCTTGTGGAGATCGATAGGACGCAGACCGACGGAAATCCACTTCACCGATAACACCTTCAACCCCCTTATTTCCGACATACGTTTCATCCCACTCATTGCGCCCTCCTCTTGTATCAGCATCTCGGTTCCCTAACGAACAATTCGCAAAGGACATCGCCACTCCGCCCCGTCGAGCAGTCACGTTTGCCGGCTGCTCATCGTTGCCAAAAGTCATCGCCACTCCGCCCCGTCGAGCAGTCACGCTTGCCGGCTGCTCATCGTTGCCAAAAGTCATCGCCATTCCGCCCCGTCGAGCAGTCACGTTTGCCGGCTGTTCATCGTTGCCAAAAGTCATCGCCACTCC
>NW_021706027.1:0-1194 GCF_003719475.1 Trypanosoma rangeli
ACAAACTTCGCACCACCATCAGCCACGACAGCACGCCAAGTCTCCACAACAGCGCTCTGCACCGCCGAGGGAGCCAGCAGGTACGCACCGGCGGGGCGGCCGTCCATCAGCATCCTCCTGATGAACTTCGAGGTGTCTCGTGTCGTCGAGCCAAACACCATCACAGCCTGCTGCAGAGTCGCAGCAAACCGCTCCCACGCAGCATCGAACTCCTTCGAGCCGGCCTCACCTCCTACATCGCTACCCACGGTGAAGACGCCGCTCACCTCGCAGCCCATCTCCAACATCACACGCTATGCCTGCTCGCACTCCCTGTGGCCAAAAAAGACGCCCCGCACGTACATGAAGCCTAGCCGAAGCACACGCAGCTCAGTCACGGCGTAACGGACAAGTGCCAGCAGCTCCGCCACGGGATCAACACGCAAAAAGTACACGTTGGGGTTCCACCCACGCACCGCACTCGGCGCTGTGAGCGGGGCAAAAGCAACGAGATCAAAACGACGCAATAACGGCAGCACAGCCCTCAAGTACGTATCGCCGAACTGAGTCAGAAGAGCGACAATACTTTTTTCCTTCTGCATCACTTCCTCCAGGACAGTATCAAATTCGCTCATTTTCACCTCCCTTCTAAAAACTTCAGCATAAACGTCCTCCTCAGCAGCAGAGTTGCGTGCCCACAGCGAGACATTTACGCCGGTGCAAAAAGCGGTAACCATAGGCTTGGGTACGGCGATATCCGACCCCCTTATCAGTAGCATCTTCACATGGGTCTTGGAAACTGCGGATTTGGAAGCTGCAGTGTGCGGGGCAAACAGCAAGGCGCGACGGCGCAGCAGAGGGCCGCAATCCCAACCGCGCACGGCCGCTTCCCCGCCCCCAACGTACCGCCATATCTGGTGCCTTGCGACTGTCCTGCTGTGTCGCCTGTGAATTCCTACGGCAAAGAAAAAGGGAGAGACAACGGCGGACACAATGCACAAAAATCATAAAAAGGGAGGAGTGAGCGCCGGTGAGGGCATATGGCCACATGTGCGGCTGTTAACGCATTCGGGGCGCAGAAATGCGACGCCAGCAATAAAGGCCAAACATCTGGGTAAGTGAACATTGAGATACAAAGCTACAGAGAAGCGTTCATTCTCCTTTATTGGTACATGGAAAGTATGTGCGCTGTGTGACAGTGAGTGCTCTAGTTAA
>NW_021706027.1:1344-24784 GCF_003719475.1 Trypanosoma rangeli
CATGGGTCTTGGAAACTGCGGATTTGGAAGCTGCAGTGTGCGGGGCAAACAGCAAGGCGCGACGGCGCAGCAGAGGGCCGCAATCCCAACCGCGCACGGCCGCTTCCCCGCCCCCAACGTACCGCCATACCCTGTTGCCTTGCGACTGTCCTGCTGTGTCGCCTGTGAATTACCACAGCAAAGAAAAAGGGAGAGACAACGGCGGACACAATGCACAAAAATCATAAAAAGGGAGGAGTGAGCGCCGGTGAGGGCATATGGCCACATGTGCGGCTGTTAACGCATTCGGGGCGCAGAAATGCGACGCCAGCAATAAAGGCCAAACATATGGGTAAGTGAACATTGAGATACAAAGCTACAGAGAAGCGTTCATTCTCCTTTATTGGTACATGTTAACTAGAGCACTCACTGCCACACAGCGCACATACTTTCCATGACAATTGGCAGTAAAAACCGGCGCCGATGAAGCACAATTCACGGGACCGCGAAGGTTCACACACCCGTGTTCCGTTCCTCTCCAGTTCCCCAAAGCTCACCGTCTTGACCCCCATTTACTTCTTCTTCACCGCGTGGAGGCGCCGAAAAGCCTCATACTCTGAGCGTCCGTCGACAGCTGCGTCCCTTCTCGCCGTAACCACCTGCTCAGGCAAGAGCGTAGCAACACCAGCTACAGCATCACGCCACGTGCTGCTGCTTATCCGAAGGGGTGCGGTTGAGTACAGGACAGCGTCGAACCAGAGAAAGCCACAAGGCGAATAACAGAAACCCGACCAGCATAAGCAGCCAGCAGCAGCAAACAAAGTGTGACACGAAAAGGGAGGTACAAGAACGCACAGTCATTAGCGTCGCAACGAGGCGGACGCCAGAACCAGCAAAGCAAAACTAAAACAATACATACAGGACACATGGGTCCATCCAAAAATGTGAGTAAACGTCTCTCGATATTTTTTTCTTTTCTCTTAGTATATTATACAGCTTTTCCTCACCCCACAATAAATCAAATACAAAACACGGCCTCACAAGATAAAATACCGATAGAGTTGAAAAATAATTAGCTAAAGGTAATAAACATCATCACCGAAAAGAGATGTTGCTTCGCGAAGCAACATTACTGGCAAATAGTTTCCTGTGCTTCACGCACACTGTGATCCTGAAAAGGCGGTCACCACGAATTAATTCCCTTCTGATGGATTCTACAACACGTCTCTTCCATTACTGTAGTCAAATCATCCTCATTGAGTAGGTTATCCACAAAAACACTGTACGCGCTCTGTACCAACTCCGTACGCGTGGTTTGAAGGCCCGCAAAAAGTTGCTTGCTTAATAAATCAAAGACGAGCTCATCACTGAAAGAGCGCTTTCTAAAATCGCATACAGTCTTACTACATGTGATGCCTATGTGCGATGGTGCGTCCCAAAAATGGTGGAGCTGAACTTCAACTGAGCCGTCATTATCCTCCAAAGAAGTGGCATGACGACTTTCCAAACTATGAAGTTGCGTCCATTGTCTCTTCACCACGTCACAGCAAGTTACCGCATGAACACGTTCCACATTATATGCAGGGAATAAATGGGGCCCCGTACCTTTACAGCTACAACCACTCTTGTAAGCTGAACTACACAACAAATCAACACCATCACCCAAATTCCAAAGGGCCGTCTCATCGTCTGTCCCTTCAAAAGTTTTCACTGTTACCTTAGCAGGCCAAGACAAAGGCCCCTTAAACTACATCACCTTCACCAGATCCCCAAAACGAGGCCGTTGTATCTCCCTTAAAAAACAACAACAACCAAAGTATCAAATGTGTAACTTTTTTTTTTTTATGAAATCACCCGAATGAAATTCACCTAGTTAATGATTAGATGCGCCAGTCCTGTGCTGCGGCCACCCGTTCTCAGCACACGGGAATGTAGTCACCAAAAACGCGCCCCATACCACATCCCCTGTTGTGATATTCAAAACAGAGAAAAAGACGTGCAAACAGTTCTTTAAGCCAAGGCTCGCGAGACAGAACCGACCTTATCATTTTCGCATACTGAGCTATTAATCACAAGTGATCCTTCTATTCATCCCCTCATTTTTTCTTTTTCTTTTTAAACAGAGAGACATTCCACCACGCTGCTTGCGCGTACATTACTTCTCCAATGCCCCAATTATTCTTCTCACAACGCTGGCCACTACCGCTTGAAGTTGACAATCCGTTACCCAACACTTCATGAATGCATTCAAACAAGGGGAAAGGGCGGTAAGAAACCGACTCCTGCAGCGAGCAGCGTCATGGGGTCCTAGCAGAGGGTGAGGGATTCAGCGTGGTTGCCCCACCCACCAGTAGTTCAATGAAAAAGTTTTATCGGCTTGTGGAATGCTCCGCACGCGCTCCGCCCTCATTCTTTTTTTTTTGTCTCAACAAAAATTCCACCTGGGACAGTGGGAAAGAATCCGTATTGCCACTCGAGCGTTTGTCAATCAAAGACTGAATCCCGTTGGAAGAACCTTTTTAAACATATCCTCAAAGACACATTGATTGCCAGTAGTAACAAGTAAAGCAAAGCTTCGTGAGTGGGTGGTTTCCCATAACTGAGGTTCTGACGTTAGAATAAGTTTATCCCTGCGGAAGAGAAACCCGAGAGTAGGCCAAAATAGTAGTAACAGCTGTGGGGCTAAAGATAGGAAACCAATACAACAAGGCACTTAGACATGTGCAGAAAAAGCAAAAATCCGAATGTAGCTCGAAAACGGAAATGTCAGACCTAAAATAACAATAATAATAACACCATGAACGTAAAGTCACAATGACATACAGGTGTTATCCTACTACCCCTCAGCTTTTAAGATAATTGACATCTACAGCCTCCGGCAACTCCACTTGTCCCTCGCTCTCAGCGGCAGCAAATACGAGCTCTAGGACGCTTGCTACTTCTTTTAAAATGTTTCGGTTCCAACCAGTGACGACGGAATACATGGGAATAGCCACGGTGGGCCAGTCTTCAAACACAGATCGTGTCACCTTCAAAAAAGCCACAGCGGTTCTGTAGTCAACATCTCCAGCTCTATACTTTAAAAGTGGTGATTCGGCTTCACCAAGAAGTTGATTCACCCGTTCCACGGTGGCTTGGACTTCTGCGTAGGAGTTTCGCAAGGATTGTCGCTGTTTCCCACTCCTAGTCTCAACTTGTGCAGTAAGTTCTGCTTCCAATACATCCAACTTTGCACGTACGTGTTTAAACTGTTCTCGCAGCTCCTCCTTCCGTTCTTTTTCACACCGGTCTATATCCTCTTCTGCGGAGCGGAAAAGATCAACAACAGAATTAATCTCTTTTGTAAAAGTCCGTGCATTTTGCATCCAACGTTCAAGTCTTGGAGCTCCTTTCGAGCTGCCTCAGCCACTAGTACGCAATTGTTGCTGCTGTAGCCGTCATAAAAGAGGCAATGACTGCATAACAGCTGTTTTTCCTCTGAACACCAAAATTCAACCTCCTTGCCCGGATGTTTGTGGCACATAGTCGCATCCAAAGAGGTGTCAGCGGATAGTTTATGAGGTGCATTTGCTACATTCAGCCCTCTTATTGCCTCCACGACTTTTGGTTGCACCTTGTCATACAGATTTTCACCTTTTCGCAGTTGATAAGATGTCATATCGTGATGACCCATTGCAGTTGCTATGGAAGGGCAACTTGACAGATGGGTGTTGGAAGCATGGACAGTAACAATAAAACGTGGGACAATCTGGTCTGGGTGGAATATGGCAATGGCATTACAAGGAGTAATCAAAATGCTGTCATAGCCGTCACTATTAAGGGTGTGAAAGCACTCTTTCATAGAAAAATGCTGCACTAGTTGAATTTCCTCTGCTTCAAGATGACGCGATTTACCAATGGCTGTATCAAAGGCAACAAGGCACCAGCCTTGGTGTACCAATTCCACAGGTGTGTCTTCTTGAAATTCTGCTGCATCTCCGTCGTCGCGGTAGAGAACAATACCACAGGAGCACAATCTGTCCCGGTTATCTATAGTCCCCAATGAACGGCCTTCCCTAATGCTGGCTAATGTACTTGGGCTACAAAGTTTCCACATAAGCTCCACTTCTCCAGTGGGGTTATGCATTGAAGCCAGCCGTCCACGAAAAGATTGGGTTAGTCTGCGTGGAAGCGGGAGCTCCGTCACCATCGCGGATGATAGTAGACTCCCATTTTTGCTCAAATTCGACAAGAATCTGGTGGCACGAGACAACACTGTACTTGTGGAATACACACTAAAGCTGCCTTGAAAGGCAGGTTTGCCATTCATTTGAGAATAGGCTCGCCCCGCTGTATGAGATGCATCTCTCGGTTTCATCATCCTAATTGTTGCTCCTTGGTGCACACTCTGCCACTGTTTCTGAAGCTCCCTTACTTGCTGAGGCGTGAACCCACAAAACTCCTCAGCGACAAGCCGAAGCAAGCCTTCGTTGTCAACAAAATCCTCCAGTGTGTATCCTGACGCCACCAGGCGATCCACAAACATGCCCCAAAGGTCACTCATGTGTACAACCAAGTATTACACACAGAGTGACAGGCAATACAGAAAACCCCGGTTCGTTCCCTCCCACAGTGGTGAAAACTAGATTATTAAAGTAATACTGAACAAACACACACAAAAAAAAATGTATGCATGTAGAGGGATTCAGAGTGCGTGTACAAAATGAATCACAAAGAACAGCATAAACACAAGTAAAACAGAAGCATAAAAACAAAGAGTGATAAACAAATACACCCACACATATACATAGAAAGAGAGAAAGAGAGCAATAAACAAAAAAAACAACAACAACAAAAAAAGAGAAATGAGGGGTAACAAGAAGTAGTGACCGGTGCAGCAACATTAATTCAGCAGGTTGTGGAAGCCTGGTAACCATATAGCCAGCATAAACAAACAAAATGTTTTTTTTTAAACGTATTTGGGAAAAAAAGAAAGAAAGAAAAAAAAACGACAAAGCAAAACACACGGACAACCCCCTTTCTCAACTGCTTCCCCCTTCAAAATAATAATAATAATAATAACGCTTCAACCACCCCAATGAAATCAACTACAATTATTTTCCTCTCGCAGTTTAGAAACCCGGCATTTCACGCGTGCATACTCCACCTCCAAATCTTCCACCTGACGCTTCAATGTTTCCTCCTTTGAGTACATGTTGCCTTTGCCGTCATTCATTGGCAAAAAAAGTTTGTTTTTTTCCCGACCACTGCACTTTTTTAGCGGGGTCCAAAAAAAAGAACACTTCGCCTGGCTACAGGAGCAAGCCTCCGTGGCGGGTTCTTCGGCCTGACGACTCAATGATACGGCAAGCAAGCTTCCCGATTCCAATGGAGGAATGAACGCCTCAGCAACGACATCTTCCGCGACTGGGTTGAATCTCTTCCTCGGTTTAATAGTCCTTGTCGGACTTACTGACGGCGGCGACAAACTTGCCATTCGTCTCTTCAAAGACTCAAAAATACGGGTCACTTTGGCTTCCCGAGTTATTGCCATGCGCCAGGTCGCCGCCGCCTCTCGTACCCGCTCCTCCCACATTCTCTTTTCTCTTTTCATTTTATCAATTCCAGCAGAGGCACTCAGACACTTATTGCTGTTCTTCATTTTTTCATTGGAATAGGGGGGGTCTCTACATACAGCATTCCTCTTCACATTACTGGATAACTCATGCAACTGAAGCTTCAAATTGGCAACTTCACCTTGAAGAACACGTATAGATCGCTTGAGCCCCATGTATTCATGTTCTTGCCTTGCTTTGCCATCACATTTCATTTTCGCATTAGCAGCAATGAGCGTGAAGTATGCATCCACATCGTTAATTTTATTTGCGGAGTCTTGTTTACTCTCACAAGCAGCCTGTAATCGAAGTTTAAGATCTGTAATAGCATGTAAAGTGGGCAAGTTACTAAATGCAGTCTGTACCTCCTGCTCCCGTCTACTCTTCTCCTTAAGAAGTGTAGCCAAGCGTACCTGCATCGATCTTGCCTTCCCCTCATCACGCTGAACGTTCGCAAGCAGTCGCCGAACATTCAGGTGCTTGCGAGCAATTTCCTCACAAATACTACTCAGGGGAGGAGTGCCACCCGTTGGTCTTCTTGGTCCCGCGGCACCCGCTACTGTTTCGAAGGGGGCACCATCATGCAAGGAACCGTGATCTAACACCGGCCACATCGTGCCTCAAAAAAAAAAGCCACAACAGCAATAAAAATCGCAACTAAAGAAAATGATTCGCCTTTCACTCCTTTCCATAACTACAATAAGAGGCTCAGAGAATGGATTGATGGGTAAGCAAAAGGGGAGAGTACTCGAATACGGATGTAGATAATTTTGCGTACCACATATAAATTATCAGACTTGGTATTAAAACGTTTTGAAAATAAACAAATAAATTTTACAAGGTTGTTTTTGTTTATTATTATTATTATTATATTTTTTTTCATTTGTCTCTTCCTTATTGCTTTCAAAGGAAATGCGTTGAACTGAAACCATCCATCGCACAAGGTGTATCATCACCAATACACTGCGACACCCACATAACCCCAACTCCAGTGACGAATTTCTTAGTGTATTACCAAAGAAATGCCGAGGTAGGAGACGGTAGCTGCCTGCTTACAACTGTCGCATCAAAACATCTTTGCAGTAATCCACCTCAAAGTCTTCCAAATCCTGCAAATTAAGGGTCAGCGTCCACAATCCATGAGCCTTGACCTGTCTTCCCTCACTCACTGGTGCATTGGCTACGGAGAGAGGATCCATGCACTTCGTCACTGCCCACTTACGCTCGAGTGCCATTTCTTCACGAACCGTGTCTTGCATAAGATTCACTATGATTCTACCAACAGGCACCACTTCCCACGTATGATCCGTCTGTTTACGCTTAATTTTCGAGACGCGTCTCAGGGAGTCCGCTTCCTGAACCGCCCATGCGGCTAAGTGAATGTGTCGTGGACCTTCACATGTCCCAACAATCATGTAGTCAAAATTGCCCGTCTTCGCTGAGACATCTATGGCGCAAATTTCACGGACTTTAAGTGAACGAAGAACTTCCACAAGCTCCACCACGTCCTCTATATGCGCCTTGCGGGCGTCTTGCCATGCTTCATCAATGGCACCCTCAACTTCCATCTTAAGCAACATCTCAGCAAAAAGTTCATCGTCGTATGGGAGGGCTTCCTCATCGCCGTCGCCGTCTTCAGTAAATTTGTTGTCCGTATCCGCGAGAACAATGGCGTCCTGGCCGTTGTCCTCGTTTTTGTTGAGTTTGTTGGAGAGGCAAAGGGTGTTATCTGCAGCGACAATGCTGCGACTGTTAGGCCGTGGTTCGGTTCGACCAGCACGCGGGTGGGTAAGAGGGATGTTGAGCCGCGAGTACTCTTGTCCCTCAGGAATCTCAGGCGCCCGTACGACCCCGAGTGCAGGCTGCTGCTCCCACGACACCACCAAAGCTAAGTCCCCCGTCTCACTGTCGCCAAGACCCAAATCAATAAAATCAGCAGCACCGTCAAGTAAGATGCCCGAAGAAGAAGAAACTGCTTCTTCCGCCGCCTCCGCCGCTGCCACCACCGAAGCTGTCTCTGTCGATGCCCATCTTATCCAACTGGTACACGTTAGACTACGTTGGTGGAGTAACACACTAAGTATGACGTTTCTTCTCCATGGCAACACGGTACGTCCAGAATAATATGAACGCCTCCCTGACACCACCGTGATAGCGTCATTCACGCGACTAAAGATGCTTGAAACCCTACGACGCAAGTGCATCAATAGGCCTTTGCCAGTAAAAAAAAAAAAAAAAAGGAAACAAGCGTCTTTAAAAGAATGTTGGGAAAACTCCATACAGGGAGTGGCACAAAGACACACAGAAAACAACAACATCAGTAAGGTAGAGAGATGCAGCCTTGAGGATTAAACTGACATGCAAAAAAAAAAAAAAAACATTCGTGAATAAAAAAATAAATCAAGCCAACACATATTTCTTCTTGCTGTTTCACAGTTGTGGCGACAAACATCACCTCCTCACTCCCCCTCCATTTCATTCCCTTGCGTTACCCAACAGGATGTACGTGTATTAAACCAAACACACCAATGCACTCACCAATTCGCATCTCCAACCAATCAGAGACCACCCACACCTTTATACATAAGAAATGTAAACATTAATGCACAATATATATCTATATATCTTCTCTCCTCCAAAGAAGCAACAAACAGAAGCAGTGCAGTAAACAAGACAAGTGAATTTGCCGACTTGATGCAAGCAATGCCCCTTCCTGCACCTTGTATTTCGTACCAACAAAAACAATGCCAAAATAACAAAGTAACCATAACCAAATGCGAACGTGGGCTTCCATGAAGTAAAGCTACCTAATGAAATAGGCGAATAAAAGAGCACCACCCACTCTCCAAAGCAAACCAAAAAAATGAAAAAAAAAACATCATCATCATATAAAAAATCTACTAGGGTCTAATACTATAAACAGAGCTGGTCCTGTGGCGGGGGGACAAAGATGTAAGTTGCCAAGGTGACTCTAGCATCGTTCTCTTTTTTTTTTGCCTGCCAATTTATGCATGCTCGTGTGCAGTGCAGATGCAAAGAAAAAAAAAGACATATGGCTTTGTTTTATTCATCACACCCGCCCAAGTGAATCTTGTGTTTTATGCTCGCCTCATCGCACGTTAAACAATGAAAACGGTATCGTATGCTCTTTTACTCTCTCTCTCTTTTCTGTTCTCGCATCCTCTCTAATTCTCAGAGGAAGCTGTAAAGCTCTGCCCACGGTGCACGTCAAGAAGACACCAAAGTCCCCATCCAATATTCCGTACATATTGGAAACGATGCTCTCACAGTGAAGTCAGCCGCATATAAAAACGACGCCTCACCCAACCAGAAGAAGCAAACAAACAAAAAGACAGAGTAAAGGATTAAGAAATAAATCAAACGCTTCAGCTTCAGCCATGCATCTATTGCAACATCTAAACTTCATTATGTCATCTTTCCTACGGGTCTCCCATTACATTACTAGAAGTGCGTAGAATTCGCTACTCTGCTCTCATGCGTTAAAATAAAATACAAATAAAAAAAAACCCTGTTCTCCCTGCTCTGCTGCCTCACGATTCGCGGTTGCCGGTCCACAAAACTGAACAGCCCTTCTCAATGTCTCTCGGTCCCTTCTCGTTGCCACGAAGGTCATTTCCAACGAAGGTCCCAGCGCCCCCTTTACACACCCAGACCCCTTCGTAAAGGCTACCACAAATTGTGTTCTTCACTACATGTGGGCAACCACCAGTTGTGACAAGAATCCCCGCGTTACTGTTATCCCGCAACTCATTTTCCTCAATAAAGCCTGCTCCTCCGTCAAATACGTAAATGCCCGCCTCCCGTCCAGAGCAAATGATGTTCTTTGTGATTCTTGGAGCGGCTCGCGTCTTTACTAAAACACCAGCTCTCTTGTTCTGTCGTATTTCATTCGCTGTTATGATCGGACATGCACCGTTGCAGCAGAAAAAACCAGCTAGTTCATTTGCCACGACTCTATTTCCACGAATGATGATGTTGGCATCGAAACCTTTTGCCACCACACCGCATCCACCGTTGTTTGCAATAAAATTATCCTCCACTAGGCCAGAGGCATCCTGGCAAAATATGCCAGTCTCTGCACCATCCGTCACATGGTTCCCACACAGTCGCGCAGAGCTGTTCTTCTTCAACAAAAAGGCGGCAAACCCACAGTTGATAAGGGTGTTCCTTTCAAACAACCCCTGGCCTCCCTCCATCACAATTATTCCCGCCACCTTGACTTCAAGAATCGTACAATGCGACACAACAGCCTCCACACCAGCAGTCACACTGATGCCACTTCCAGCAGAACAGGAAATTCGGCATTGTGTAATTTTCCAATCCCCACCTGCAATGGAGACGGCAATAGGACGAGAGGGTTTTTTCAAAGGCTTTTGACCAGAGAAAGAATCCGTTAGCGAAGGTTTTTTCCCAGCATGGCGAATAATAAAATTTTCCAAGGTGCCACGTCCCGAGGTACAGTAAATGGCAAATGAGTTATCCTCGACTTCAATGACTGGAGAGGGGTTCTCACCGATAAGTTTCAGATTGTCTGGCAACTTGTCGCTTAGAATCAACGGTGTGTTATGAATAGTGTTACCCGCCACTACAATTTTTCGGATGTGTGGCATGGACTGTACCACATGCAGTGCGGCTTTAATGGTGGGATAATCCTGCGGGACACGAAGTATGGTACTCCTCATACTTTGAAGAAGGACATTGCTTGAACCTTCAGTAGATGCCGCACAAAAAGAGCCTGCTGGGGAATTAAACACAGACAACCTAGGCCGTGAGAATGCCTGACTCATGTTGTCAGACATCTTGCGCTTTACAGGTACTACAGTGTCCGGATCAACCTCGTTCAAAGGATGCGCACGCGTTGTTGGACTATAATCTGAGAGAAGCAACGAGGTCCGTTCATGACCGTGACGACTGTGGTGCTTGTGTCTTGCACGGTCACATCCTTCACAGAGGACGGCACCACAACTTGAGCAGGCCGACGTTGCAGGTTCCACTTCGCATAATCCGCATACCATCATGGAGGGCTTGGGACAGCTCACATCTACGGTGACAGTTGGGACAGAGATACTGCAGTGTGGCGAGGACGTTGTTGTCATGGCATCCAAACGGCACAGTATAGCCGCAGGTGAGGGTCGACCTTCAGGAAATCGTTGCAGCATATCACGCAAAAGGCCACCGAGTACAGCTGTAAACCCCATAGACGTTACCTGCTGTACAACGGACTCGACGACCAGCGGGTTTTCTAACACACGACTATTAATAGGTTGGTCCTGCAGGGTAACAAGTTCCAATATAACAACACCTAACCCCCATACATCTACTTTTTCATCATACACCTGATGTAACATGCGCTCCGGGGCAAGATACATGGGAGTCCCGACGATGGTTTGGCGACCAAGGCCAACCGTGGCTGCAAGACCAAAATCCCCAATTTTGATGTCCTTGTTGTTATCAAAAAATATATTGGTGGGCTTTAGGTCACGGTGCAGAAAACCTCGTTCATGGATAAAGGCAAGCGCTGAAGCGCATTGTTCCATCCACGAGACAATTCGTGCTTCTGTGATGGGGTGGGACCCAACTTCCACAAAGTGTCGCCTCGCCTCCCGTATTGTGCCCTGCATATCGCCAAAGGTGCACAATTCCATCACTAGACAGACGCAAACTTCCGAGGGACAAAAACATGAGACACTTGGAAAGACGTTATTTTCACCAGTTGAGTTGCCGTTACCACCTAAAGTTCCTGTGCTGCACAACCGAAGGTTTCGTGTAGAATCGGAGTGCTGCTCCTCGTCGCTATTTGCCAAGGCAAAATCATGCCGTACCTTGTCGTTGTGGAACACAAGAAAGAAATCGACGTAGGAGACGACATGTGGGTGACGAAGCTGCAAAAGAATTTTAATTTCCTTCAGAGCCGAATTCACCTTGGTGTGGTCGGCGCAGCGAATCACCTTCATAGCAAGTACCTTCTTCGTTGTCTCGTGTCGTACACGAAACACAACGCCTTCGGTACCACCACCAATCCTTTCCATCACGGTGTAGTTTTCCATGATGCAAATACGCACGGGACACACTGCCTAGTCTTTAGAATGCTCTGCCTATCCAACACGTCGCTTTTCACCGAGATGGAGATACCGAGCCGCGTTAAATTAGCAGCCGTTTCTCCAGCAGTGAACAAGACGACACAGAAAGAAACTATGCGTATAAACATGCATACACGTGTGGGTAAGGGAGAGCAGAGAGAGAGAGAGCCATGGGAAGGATAAGGAGGAGAGGGGGGAAAACAAAATAGACGGAAAGACAGGCCCATACAGACACAATTCGCACAAAAAAAAACGCACCCGACAAAAACCCTGCACAAACAGCAAGCCAAAAACTTTGTAGTCGACGCCAGTAACTGTAATGTCAGACGCCGATTTTGTTTCTCCTCTGCTCGCCCTCTTTGCAACGTCACATCCCGAGCCGCACCTGAGCGCGGAGAAGGCGGAGGTGAAGAAGTGGAGATTATATATATCGCCCACCCAACCAACCGGCTTTACATACACACATCCAGACAACCAGACACCAAGAGAAAGAGGATATAGACATAAATCAAAGACGCTTGTATTTACTCAGAACAATTCCAGACGGTATCCCGGCAATAAAAGTCCAAAAAGCATTAAGGAAAATATAAAACAAAGAGATAAAAAAAAAGATTAGGGGAAATGACAGAATGCTGTTTCAGGAAAACGTTTTATTGTGATCTCTAATGCGTTCCCTCAGCAAGCCAAGTTCGCGTGTCAGAGCCCGTTCAATCATCGTAGAGTGGCGGATCTGATTGAGATGCGGCCATGTCCGCAGCTGTGCTCTGCTTGTGACAAACGCAATGTACTCAGAAGTTGGATTTGCCATAATATTGAAATAGTCCGGCACGGCGTGCATAACATTTCCTATTGGAAGAATGAGGATGTCGCCGTCATAACGCTGCGCCAAGAACAGGTACAGCAGTCCCCACCGTCCAGTGCTAGAGAGAAGTCCAACGCTAAACAACTTCAAAATCCAACGGTGAATTTCTCGACAACACCCATACCAGAGTGAACTTAGAATTTTTCGTGGGCGACGTTCTTTGTATACAAGCGGTGAGACAGGCTTTTGCTGGAAGGGTATGATATGTGGGTTTACTTGACTCACAATAAAATAGTTGACATTAAACAAGGAAGCGAGACTCTCCCGCGGAAGATCCCGAGCAAGGCTTCCATCACACCAGAGTTGCCCTGGAAGAAAGCGTCGGAAGGTACCATCAGGTAACTTCTCAATAAGCTGAACCGCCGTGAACAGTCCGGGCAAGGCACAACTGGCACTCACCGCGCTCCATAGCACGACATTTGGTGATGTCATGTAGTTCAGTAGCATATGCCTATCCATGTGAGAACCACTGTACTGTTCACTTGTCACACACACGTTTAATATGCGGCCCGTACTACGGTATGCTTCTTCAAAGGTGAGATCCCCCAAATTGCTGCGGAGGCATTCCATGAGTGTCCGTACTTCCATGAAAGCTCCAGTACGTAAAAGTTGCTTTAGTTTTGTAAATAGTTCACCATGATCAAAAGGGGAAAATTGCAATTTTTGCACGGTCGACACCGAGTCCGTCAATAATTCACTAAGTTGATCGGTTTTCATCGAGCAGATAATTGCGGCAATGAGGGATCCAGCAGAAGAGCCTGAAATAATATCAGGTAACAAACCTGCATCAAAAAGGGCTCGAACAACGCCCGTGTGGGAAACCCCCAAGGTCGAACCACCACTTAGCATGAGAGCACTGCGCCCATACGACTGTAGCGTGTCTTGAAGTACCTCGAGCTTCTGGATATCCGTCAGATGCGTTTCCGCGAAGGCATGCGGTTTCATGGCCCAATTGAGTAGAGACGAAAGGTATAGCGAAGGAACAGCCCTGGATTCCAAATAATTGCATGTAGGGTCATCGGCACGCCTCTCAGCATCGGATTCTCCAGAGGGAGCGAAATCAACAATTTCATCAGCTCCTGCAAATTCGTTAGCAAATGTAGCCGTTGTAGAATTGGGAGTCAATAAATGACTTTCCTCAAATGAGCACCGCCTTCTTTCCTCAGAGGAAGTAAATCGTGACAAGGGTGACTTGTTATAAGAGTGTTCCCTCCCAAACGCCCGTATAAGATTCACGACAGCCTCATTATATTCCTCCACGCAGGTGATTGTACCAGTGTAATATCGAAAATTGGAGGGGTTTGTCATACCGTGCGCCGTGCGATGCAGCTGTGTACGCAGAAATTCACACATGGCTCGTTCATTTTCAGAACTCGCGAGTATCTTGGCACAGTAAGCATCCTGGTTAAGGCCCTCGGCGTCACAATCCCCCTTGTTCGGGACCGTATTTTTCCACGCCTGAATTCCGCGATGGTTGTCAAGGTAGGTTGCATTGGTAAGCCAAGTATCAAGACTTTCTGTGGAGTTCATAATGTTAATGAACCGCCGCTCCGTACGAGCCCGTTGTGCCCGTGATGTGTAATCCTCTACCCACGCTTGTATAACATGTAGAGGTTTTAGAATAATACACTCCACAATAAAAAAATACAGAAAATCAAATATAATTTTCAGCCTCGTCCGTTTCACTCCACGTTGAGGGCAATGCAAATCCTTCTTCGGACGGGAAGATCCTTTGGCATTCTTTCTGCGTGATAAGGAATTTGTGGATCTCACCTTTACGCCAGCCGCCGCCCTCTTGTTTTGTCGAGCTATGCCGTGAGTTGCAGGGTCCATAGTGCATGCCTGTATTTGAGCGGCATCCATGCTCATGCAAGTTGGCTGCTACCTACCCACCCACCCACCCACCCACCTACGCACACACACACAGCGAGAATGCGGAGAGTCACTGCAGACCACGAAGGAAAAATGGTTAGTTGTATTAATAGTAGTATTATTTTTGCGGCAAATAAATCACCTAAACATCCCTTTTCAAAGATGTGATAATGCAAAATACGGCAAAACCGTTATTTAAAAAGCAAAATAACAACAACAGCAGACACAATATTGTATAGGAGAAGAGAGAGAGAGGAAAAGAAAGGGCGAAAACAACAACAAGGTAGCAAAGACTACTGTTCCGTACAGACTGTGCCACTTCACCCCACACAAACTAAGTAAACATTTCGACGCTATTTCTTATTCTTTATCTTCCGCGTTGCCTCATCAGTTTTATGGTACCTGTGGCTGTGCCTACGGCGAGAACATTTTCTAACGGATGCCAACTGAGAGCGGTGGGTGTACCACCCACATTTATTGTATCTACAACTGCGCCAGAGCCCACATCATAGACAACTACGTCTTGGGTTTCGCTGCCAACCGCTACCACAGCCCCATTAGGGGACAATGTCGCACCAACCGGAGCTGCAGTGTTTCGGTGCAGCGCCAACTGTCGCACGGATCGCCGCTGGCGCAGGTCCCAAAGTCGTACCGTGGAGTCCAAACCAGCTGTTAAGTATGTGTGTAAAAGATTCGTACTGGGTGTGGCATATCGGCTGGAGGCTAGCATTGCGACGTGGTGGATGGGACGTAGGTGAGCCTCCTCCACGACCTGAATGCTCTGCCCGACAGAAACGTCGTAGATACCAACCGACTTGTTCGATCCTACCCAAACCATAACGTTGGACGTGAAATAATTTATGGCATCCATGGCTACCACAGACTGAGCTGAATCAACGGTAAACTCTAGCACAGATTCCATTTTAGATTCATTGCGGTTACGATGCAAGTCACCACCTCCGTCATCCAACGCATAACGGCAGAAAGATACTGTGTTTCCAGCAGTGTAACAAATAAATTTGTCAATGTAGAAAAACTTAATCACGCGTACATCCTTGGCAACTTTTTGCACAATATACGGCGCTTCTCGTTTTGTGGGTTTCCACATTGCCACTGTACCGTCAGCTGACCCAGTTAGTACAAGAGGCGCATTAAGGGATAGACTGACATCAATGGTATTCACAGGGCTGGCATGAATCTCCATCAGTGTACCCTCCCCTCCGTTTCTTTCTACAGGGTACTTCAACCAGTTTGCGGTGGTGTCACCAGAAGCTGTCAACAGTGCAGACCCACTCGCAGAGAACACGGCGTCCGTAACTATGGCTTGATGAACAGGTGAAGATAAAAGAATCTTGTTTGCCTTTGTCATAGGCTCAAAAGGATGCCCAGGAAACGGTAAGGCCTTGTACCTTAAAACTGAGGCGACTGAACGAGGATGTTGAACTCCTTTTTGAACCCTTTCCCGCGCCTGCTTGGCACGCTGCTGCTGGACGCTCCAGGGTACAGCACTTCCATACCCACTGCTTTTAATAGCATGACTGTGCGTTACTGGCTTCTCAACCAGAAGCTTTTTTTGAGCCTTATTTTTGTTAGCCCCTTTTCCAGTACACGCAGCAAGTGATTCCTGTTGAAACGGCAAACGAAGTGGCTCAAGTAGGTTTGAAGGGAGCGGGACTTGGGCATGTACGATATCTGCCTTGTTGTCAGCACCATGAAACTCCTGTACTGGAGCTGTATAGTAAAGAAGCTCTTGATTGTGTGGCGTCCAGACACACCATGACCCATCTCCTGCGCACGTCGACATTACCGGCCCCTTGCCAAAAAGAAACACCGTTTTTTCCTCAATTAACTCCATCGACCTCTTATCGTAGCATATGACTGCATCCGCCCGCACCACTACCATGTATCGACGGCCAACTGCTACACTCAAGATCTCCATAGCATTTTCCCCCATGTCCGACGGTGGTGGCTTACTTGGCGAGCGGTACAGCTGCTTCGTCACATCAAGGGTGAAGAACACCTCCATTGAATCCTGACGCAGCAGCTTCAGCGTTCCGTCGGAGAACCCTGCGACAAGGTGTCCTTCTTCACTACCACCTACCGCAAAAGATGTAACCTGGCGGGCTCGCGCGATAATGTGACCATCCCTCTCAAGTTGCGGCTCATGATAATAGCAAGCATCATGGCCACTACTGTTGTTATTGTCACTGAAACGGGTCATCACCAGGTGATTCCGTGTGGACAACAGAAAAAGGTGACTCGCAGTGAATGCAGTAAAGGCAGCGCCAGGGTCACCATACAAATTTCTGCAGTCTACCATTAAGCAGGGCCAAAATTCGTGGACGTTGTGACTTGTGTCGTTGTATCTGACGCGGCAGTCCATCAAAACGAGTTGCTGCGGTGATGAAAGAGCCGCTGCAGTCCCATCCGGGGCCCACGAAATGTGTGTTACACCAGCAGGGATGTCACTACATGTGAACTCCTCTCTAACCCTTAGATTTCCTCCTCCCTCATCTTCCTCTTCGTCATCTCGGTGCAATTCGATAGCACAAAAAGACATCCATTCCATCGTGAACAGTGCCACAACTTTGTCACCTACCACGACAACTTTCTCTTCCAAGGAGGAGATTAAAGTTGGAGTAAAACCCAACTTCACCAGCGGTACTGCAAAGGGTTGCTCCTCGCGCGACTCCCACATGTGCAGTGTTGCTGCCCTACCACCCTCGACGCACCAAAGCAGGTACCTTGGTGAAACACCAACGCAAGTCACACGCTCCCCGTCCATGTGAAGTGCTTGCAACCCGTTCCCATTCATTTGTGTTATGCTTCTTTTTTCCCCCTTTCAAGTTTTTTTTTCTTTTTGGTTCTTTCGGACAAATTTATGTAGTCGCACTATGTATATATATATATATAAACATATATATATGTATATATACCTCCTCCAGCCAGAGTATTTTGCGTCAAAAACACCACCCATAGACAAAAAAGACAATATATATATAAAAAAAAACGCAGCTTATTCTTAAAATTTGGTTTCTGTAAATTCAGTTTGCCTTTTCAAATGCTACAAATGTTTCAATTTACAGTACACCCCCAAAAAGTTTATTCGTCCACTTTTTCCACCAACTGCTCTTTTACTCGGCTCAACTAGAGAATATGGGGTCTCTTTTTTAATTGATGCGATTATTTCAGGGATAGCTCATCCTGTGCGAGCATTTGCACCGTCTCAAGGAAAAGAACATTATCTACCACTCTACTCAGCGTCGCCTTCTCAACCTCACAACTTCCAAGTACTGCCTGGCGCATCCGCATCTCCAAGAAGCAATCCATCTCCTCCAATTGCTGCGACACACCAACGGTGTCCCCGCCATCCTCATTGTAGAATGCACCATCCTCCCTCTCTACATCATCATCACTTTCGGATATGCTACCGCTTTCGCTATTGTCAAGCATAGATTCCTCGAAACGGGCAATTCCCTTCTCCGTCACATTGTGGCCTATCGCCGCCTCCTGGGCATAGGAGCGCATCCAATCGACGGAGCCACCGCGCATACTAGCTACAGGCATTACTTTTCGCCGTAGGCGATCAAGACGACGCTGCAAAGACGCGTCATCGGCTTCACCGCAGCTGGTAGCAATACGTTCATTTCTACACTGCAGTTCCTTCAGGAATTGCTCAATGACAAAAGTATGCTGCCCTTTAACCTCACAACGAAGCCGGTGAAGGGCAATAGTAAGCTGCAGCCCATGAAGAAGTTCTCGCTCATCAGCCTCCACGTCCTCGCTACTCCCTTCCACGGTGAACACTGGCATCGACAAAGGGTGTGCTTGTGACAGTGGCTTTTCCACAAGCAAACGAGGAAGGCTAGCACAAAACAAATGAGCAAAGGAATAACGCGACATGTAAAGAGGCATCCGCACGTAACGTTTGCTCTGCACCAATACGCGGTACTCTTGTATGACACTATAAACAATTTCTCCCGATCGAGTGGGCGATGACTGTGATCCAATTGCAAGGCATGACAACGGCTGTCGAACAGTGTGATGAAGCAGTGCCGCCTGTACAAGCTGCGGGTGAGCGTCCACAAGTTCCGCCACAGAAGCAGGAACTGCTGCTACCGTAAGGTGACAGGATTCCTCTCGCATAATTCGTTCCACTTCATTGGCCCATAGATGCAAGGCTTCTGTTGCCGCATCCTCACGACACCGCTTTCGCATCCCTGCATCCATTGCAAGAAACTGTAAATGCGGTTCTATCCCCTGGCTCTGTGTAGGAAGGGTGGGCCGCAATGAAAGAGGTAGAGCGTAGACATGGCCCGCCGACAGCATCACCCGTCGCACCATTGTATGGTGGTAATCGTGTTCCTCCGCTCCCCAGCGTTCTAAGTAGGCACGGCGAACTTCCTCCGACTGCTCCCACACATCTGCGAGTTCAATAAGCAGCACATTACTTTCATCCGTTTCTTGTGAACCTACTTCTTCTTTCTCGGTGGCGGTGGCAATGAGGTTATCCACGGCGGCTGTGAGATCCATAAGAAGCATGACGACTACCCGGACATCATCATTATTCCCTCCGCAGAACAGGTCGGCCTTAAACGCATAGAAGCAACATTGACTCCCGTTCACGGCAGAGAGAGGCAATGGAGAGAGGCTGGTGAACAGACTGTCTTCGGTCCAGCGGTAGGAGCAAGTAGCATGATAGCTACGGGGAGAGCTACGCCGCAACTTCGTCAACAGGTCCTGCCGAGTAAGTGGGGAACGAGCAGACTTCCCGAGAAGCATCACTTGCAACACCATCTTTTTCCCTGGGGCAAGTAGGCGCACGCAAGCACGCACGCACAAAAGTGCGTTATATCCACTTTGTGTCGTATGGTCTTACCCCAGTTCACTTGTATTGTGAGAAGAAACCCAAAAACAAGAGAAAGAAATGGGGGAAAAAGAACTACCAGCAACGTCCTCTCAACTTTTTTGTATTGTTTTTTGTCTTTTTTTTTTTTTGCTACAGCAGGCATATTGAACGCCGCATTTATAACAACGATTTATTTTTGTTTCCCTCCTTGGCAAAGAGGCAATGAAGCGTTTGAGGAAAACCAAAGATAGACGTGATATACCAAAATAACGCTCCATCCTCACAAGATTAACTACTCCGACATTGTAAGGAGTGGTGGCTGTAGCAAACGCCTCCCTTTTTTTTTTCCTTCAGGATGGTAAGGGAACATAAAGGCGCTGTGCCAATTGTTCAAGCACCATTTTGCGCTTCTGTGCAGTTGATTTTTGTCGAGGCGCCATGGGTCCTGGCTCAGCGTCTAACGTCTTGCCGTTTACATTGGAGCCTGACACTGTAGTACCGGCATGGAGGGGCACCAACTCCGTTGAGGCTACAGTTGATGATCCTAAGCAAGTATCACTACTGCAATATCGAGTTGGCGTCAAATGCTCAGCAGCGAGATAACTATTTCCACCTCTTATCATTTCCTGCGCCTCATCACACGGCGATGATGACAGCGTATGCGTCCTAAATGTAACCCACTCGCTTTGAAGAGTCGTATGCGCATCAAAAAGCTTCAACATTTGCTGCTCTGTAAATTCCAATCTTTTTATCAAAGCTGTGCGCTCGCTATCGGCGGCACGCAGTTGTTCCTCCAAGACGCTGACACGTGCCCCTAGCACAGAAATCTCTCGTTTCAGTTCCTCGGTCAAGTGATTGTTAGAAGTACTATCGTTACTGCCGCAACTGCAGCTGCTGTTGCTACTGCCGTCAGTGTGGGTGGAGCTTGATTCAGCTGCACGTTGATTGCACCCAAGACTTTTGCATTTCGTATTCGGACAGACAGTTGCTTCAGCTGCATGGGTATTCCTTCCAATGGACCGAGAGTTTTCCAGCGTCGCATGCAATTTTTTCGGCCCGTACTTATTGTTCCACTTGTTCAACTGTTTGTCAATTTCAGCAAAGAGGCGTTCGGCTTGGGCGTCAAACAATCCATCGCCATAAGAGTACGTGTACGTTGCCAGTTTACTACGCTCCATCTACCCAGTGTCTCGTGGAGTCCTTCCTGCAATCCTATGTTCAAGAGAGCAAAGAGTGGCGGGGGAAAAAAAAAGCAAACACACACAATCAAATACATGAAAGTGATAAAAGTAAAACAAAAAAAAACGGGGAAAACAACCTTGTCACACGTTTTGCAAAGCCGGGCCTTGTGCATTATACAAAACATCTTCTGGGAGCCATCTCCAATATGCTGGAAAACAACGCGATGCCTTGTTGTACCACTCTCTACTTCCCTCAGCCTTAACTAGTCATGCCTTACATGGACAGGCAGGTACCGCCACGGGCACCACCTTCAACGCCCGCTGCTACTACCGGTTCCCCATGAACATGAACGCTTGTTTCTTTTGGTGGATTGTCAAACGCGTCAGGCGCAATACACAGTTCTTCCACCGATACGTTTGACACCTTAGGAATAAAGTAGTGGAGCTCCAGGGAATCAAAAAGATCTGCATAATCGTCGCCGTATCCCTCTGCAAGTATAGATGCCAGTGGAGTCTTGGCGGAATTGTAGATCTCATAAAAGGCACGAACTTGGTCAGCAACTTCCTCAACAGTGAGTGTCGGGTCGTCATTTGGGTGGATGCGGAAGAACGCCCAGCGATCGTCACCCGCTATCAGAGCAGCGGCTGCAAACGGCCCCACGCCACCACTGCCATTACAATAATCAACTGCTCCAGTTCTTTCCTCATTTCCACTCGTGACAGTTTCAATCCCCACATGAGTTTCAGTAGGGAAAGGTGACTGTGAGAACCCCTTCTGCCTTACAAGGGAGAGGAGGTCTTCCGCCAAATCAGTACAGGCCGCTCGTAAAAACTTCAGATACTCCTGTCGTATATGTTCCTCGTTAATCGCATCTCTATTTGTCTCTATAAATGTAGGGTGTGCACCAAATTCAAAAGAATGTTGTTGTATTCGTTCTGAACAAGGCTCCCATAAGGCATCCTTACTCAGAGCAACACTTTCTGCTAACTGATGCAGACGCACAACTTCGTTTTCCTCAAGATCCACTGCGGCAGGAAGTGTGTTTTTCACTAACCCACGCAACCACTCACATATATATCTACCCTCCGCCGATTCCCATATATGCTCTCGTTCCTTCATAAGCCACTTAATACAGTGGTCCTTCGTGGGAGTGTCACACGCACTCGTCAGTACCCGTCCAGAAATCACTGCAGTGAGGAATTGGTAAATAGATCTAAAAAAGGAAAGCTGGGCGCACTGATAGACCAGTTCATCCCAAAGTTCCACCCGCATTATACAATCTCTGCCCTGTGACGATGCAACAGGTGTCAAAACCAGGCAAATCTCCCGCCATAACTGCTGTATTAACCGAGGAAGATGCTCCTGCAGAACTTTATTCATCTTCGTCTCAAGCGCAACCCTGACTTCCACATGCTCATGAGTATCCAATTTATCAAGCTGCTGCTGCAAAGAGCCTAACGTAGTCAAAGCGTCATGCATCACAGAGGTGTAGTACGCGGCCTCTGAAGGTGTCGTTCCCCCGTTATGCCACATTGCGGGTCACACACCTCCTCCCCGTACACACTCGTATAAACTTCCTTTGTTCCCACTCTAAGGACGAATGATGCAAATATCACGGTGATCAGGAGAATGGGGGCAACCTCGAGGCCATCCAAAAGAAATAAACAAGAACAATAAAGGAGAATGGTGACGTACGTACCACAAAACAAGAAGTGTGAGACCAGCCCCCTAAAAACTGCTGCCCACCGTCCCCCCCCCAAAAAAAAATAAATAAATAAATAAAAAAATAACAACAATAACAAATATATCGTTTTGGCCAGGAAAAATAACTAAGGTGTCTTATTCAGTTACTTTCCTTGTAAAGTTTGTTGTTTACTGCATTTCAATTAAAGACGAATCCAAACAACAGAAGAGTGAGAAGAATAATGGTCACCCAACAAGTTGAACACACACCTTTCGTTTTTCCCCTTCTTTACACTTTATCAACCACTACCTCCCCACACGTGTTGTTTTTGTTCTGCCTCCTTACCGGGGAGCCTTCCTTCCAATCCCCCCCCCCACCTTTTTTTTTTACTTTTCTTGTTAGCTTCTGCGGGCCTCTCCTCACTCGCGTTCTCTACAAGAGGAAGCAGCACAGACAAACACGGCGATTCGCAAAATAAGCAAAAATAACAGCAACAACACAAACACACACAAAAATGGAGAGAAGGAAAACAACCGATAACAGAACAGCTGAAAAAGATTAGTGGCGATAACTCCTAACGCACCATCGTCTCTGAAGGCCATCGCCCGATGCAACGTTAGTGGTAGCAATCGAATCAAGGCTGTTAACAAGGCCGCACATGAAGTTGGTTCAAGACAACCAGCTCGTCATAACACGCGCACCCAGATCACAACGCAACAGCCTCAAAACTCAGGGTACATCCAAAAAAAAAAGAAAAAAAAACATTGACTAATAGTAATTGTAGAAACACCACGAGAGCGCGAAAAACCCGGAACTGGAAGCAAAAAACCCTCTTCACGGCGACGACGACGTTCTTGTTTGGCCTCATCATTATCAGCATATTTGACCATCACCGGAGGCCCATTAAAGTGTTCTGAATTACCATGCAACTTCTGAAGGGCATTCTTGGAGCAATCTAGGCAGTCATACTCGGCGTATATAACCCATACGGGATTGCCGTAATGGTCTGCCCGCATTGCGCAGTAAGTCAGGGTGCCAAACGCTGACAAAAACCTCTCCACCTGCGCCCGTGGGACTGTGATAGGAACGTTGCGAATGTATAGAGCATTGGAGGGGGAGACAGCAGCTTTCCCAGTGTGCTGTGAGGGGTAAATTACCAAATTAAAGTTGTGACGGCATGCCTTGGTGCTCTTTCGGTTAAGATTTTTGTATGCCCTCTTTCCCTCCTCCTCGGTGTTAAAGAGGACAAAACCAAAACCTTTACTTTTCCCCGTGGAGGCATCCAGCATCACCTTGGCACTGATGGGATTGTACTCT
>NW_021706029.1:0-3348 GCF_003719475.1 Trypanosoma rangeli
TTGGGGACTCGTTAACGGAACAGGGTTACTTCTCCGGCTGGGCCTCGCGCCTTAGCGAGCGTTACGTGCGCCGCGCAGATGTGGTGAATCGCGGGCTAAGCGGCTACAACACACGCTGGATACTGGATATACTGAATGATGACGAGAGGCGTCAGCATCTTCTTCCCCCATACATCAACAAGCCGCTATTTGTGACTCTAATGCTTGGGTCCAATGATTGCGCTGGCTTGCCTCAACACGTGCCACTGGAGGAGTACAGGGTGAATCTGAAGGCAATTATTGGCCTTGTGCGCAAGCACGCGGCCCCTGTTGGCGGCATATTTCTCATGTCACCCCCACCCTTTGATGATGATGGACGGCAGCAGTGGCTGAGGAGTCAGGGCCGCGACCCTGACTCTTGTAAGCGCAGGTTTGAAGCCATGCGGCACTACCGTGATGTCGTTCTGCAGGTTGGGGCCGAAGAGAGCGCGGAACACGGGGATGTGTTTACGGTTGACCTGTACCTTGCCTTCCTGGGCGAGTGCGCCGGTACAGTGCCGTACACAAAGGGTCCGTGGTGTGAGAACTTTTTTGACGGCCTTCACTTCAACGTGGACGGTGGACGGATTATTTTTGAGGCGTTGTGGGGTGCCATTGCGAAGTCTGCGAGAGCCGACAAAATTCTGCCGGATGGTCTTCCGTACGTTCTGCCGCCATGGGAGGCGTTGACGAATAACAGCTTGTGAGGGGTGTAGGGTGTAGGGTGTTGTAGGGTGTGGGGGGTGAGGGGTGGTAATCACCGTGGACATCGGCCTTGAGCCGATGTGCGCCTCGCTGTGCCAGCGGATCTGTGAGAGCATGGGATTGGGGGTATACAGTAAAAGTGTTTTTGTTTTTGTTTTTAATTCTGCTGCGTGTGTTCGTATGCCTGTGCATGCAGGCACTCTCGCTGGTCGGAGGGGGGTCACCGCGTTTTACACGCTTGAGTGGTTTCTGTTCTACGTGGTTCCCATCCACCATCTGTTTGCCTGCTCGCTGGTGGTTCTAGAAGTGTGTGGGTGTGTGTGGGGTGGGCTCCTTGTTGCTGTGGCCGTGACTGAATGCATACGGCAATAGTAAAATCGTGTCTTGCTTATGCCCGTGAGCGAAGGGCGGAGCCAGTTTTGTGTCTAGCGGAGAAGTCCGAGTGCGGGCCGCTGAGCGAGAAGTGGGATGAGTTGCCGCTTTTTTTCCGCATTCTCGTGACGGCGCACCTTGTACAGAACGACGTGGTCAACGCGACGTGGGCGGTGCAGCGGTGGGGGAGGGTACCGGCGCGCGACGACCAGCAGGCGGGGGGCTATGGGCGCACGTTGCTGGAGAAGGTTACTTGTCATTGCGGTCGCTGCGCATATGGGGAGGCGTTCCGGGAAGTGTTGGGAGGCGTTGTCAGCGGGGCGGGGGACGACGTGGAGCACCTCAGGTGCTGGTTGCTTGACTACCTGGCGGCGCGGCACGTTCACCAGCGACGGACGTTTTACGGTGAGTCTGGCACCTTGGAGCAGCTTGCGGCGGGTCTTGGCGTGCCGGTTGCAGATTTGGAGGCGCGGCTGCAACGTGTTCGACAGGATGAACTACGGCGTATTGAGTGCGAGTCATCGGACGGCTCGTGGGAGCAGATACACGAGACGCTGTGCTGCATGGTGCAGGCCGGAAAGGCCGTTTAGTTTGGTGTGCCTGCTTGTGTGATGCTAAACCTCTTGCTTTTTTGTGTTTGAGGGTCGTGGTGGTAGTTGCTTTATCTCCTTGTTTTGTTGACGGCGCCTGTGCATGCATGCACGCGTGGGGGTTGTGTTGCCACTGCTCCCCGCGCTTGTGCCTCAGTGCCACTGTTTTTCTCCCTTCTCCGTTGGTGCGTGGTCAGTCAGTAGGAAGGGGAGAGGGAGCTGCAGTGTGGCCAGGTAGATGCTCCGCCGCGGCGCCGCCTTGTTGCTGGAGTCCCGACCGAAGACCGTCAGCGTCGAGCCGGGCTCGAATCGAGTGCCGGACGCCACCGTGGTGACGAAGGCAAAGGACATTTTTGCGGTGCCAGAGTTTCCTGGGAAGCGGGTGCTGCACAACTGGCGCTTTTTTATCAAGGCGGGGAAGGCGGCCACGGGCCCTCCGGTGGGGCAGGAGTTCTCGAAGCTTGGCCTAAAGGCCATGGACTTTGCAAAGGCCTTTAACGACCGCACAAAGCCGTACTTTAAGGACGACGTGGAGCTCATTGTGCGCATTCAGGTGTTTTTTGACAAGTCATACTTGTACGCCATTGAGCCGCCACCGACGGCCTGGTTCATCCTGCGCACCCTGCGGAAGAAGCGCCGTGAGACCGGCCCTGTGCCGCTGCGCGGGCACTACTGCGCCCTCATGACACTGGAGATGGCGTACGAGATTGCGAAGATGAAGCCGCGGAGTTGGGGAAGGCCGGAGTACCCGCTCATGGAGACGCGCGTGCGTCGTGTGGTGGGCCAGGCTCGTCGCATGGGTGTGTGCTTCATTGGCGTCGACACGCCGCAGAGTTCCCCGGTGAAGGGAATGACGGAGAAGCAGTACGCGGAGGAGAGCGAGAGGTACCGCGCGGTCCACATGAAGCAGTATGAGGCGTTGCGGCAGAAGCAGCTGGAGGAGGCGCCGCTGATTGAGCGCCTGCACCGGCCCAATTTTGCCCCGCTTACTGAGGTGCAGATTGAGGAGGGGCTGAGGGATCCCGGCCTCTTCCACGCCCTGTGGCAGGCGAGCCATCCAAAGAGCGTGTACCACAAGGATCTCAGGCAGCGTGAGATGGCTCGGCGATATCTGAACGCGAGGGGCTGGGTGAAGGACATGACGCTGGAGGAGATGCAGTTGGTGTTCATGAACTACCGTCTCCCTGCGGTTGAGCGGGGCCACCAGATGGACGAGGGAAGGATGGAGGGTCAGGTGTACTGGACGCGAGACGGAGCACAGTAGCGAACCAGACGTTCCGCTGTAAGGTGATTGCCCGGGGACGTCGTGTTTCTTGGGCGACGGAAGGCGCTGCGGCGTGGACGCCGCCTGTGGTGCTTTGTCGCTGGTTTGGCCGGTTCTGCGTTTGCTTTTTGTGCAGCACAGTGACTGCAGCCAATGGGATCGCCGCGGAGGGAGTTCCTCTGTCCTTCTGTGTTTCACTTTGCCTTGTGCCACCGCAGATGGAAGACACAACCCACGCAACAACAACAACAACAACTGAAAGGACGGATACCGACGTAGCAGTGGATATTGTGATGGAAAATTCTCTAAAGGCAGTATCTAGCTTTTGATGCGTGTTTTCGTTTGCATGTGTTTGTACGTGCGTGCATTTGTTTTATTGCGTCAAGGATTTCTTTTTCT
>NW_021706029.1:3373-15674 GCF_003719475.1 Trypanosoma rangeli
AGTAGCGGAACCAGACGTTCCGCTGTAAGGTGATTGCCCGGGGACGTCGTGTTTCTTGGGCGACGGAAGGCGCTGCGGCGTGGACGCCGCCTGTGGTGCTTTGTCGCTGGTTTGGCCGGTTCTGCGTTTGCTTTTTGTGCAGCACAGTGACTGCAGCCAATGGGATCGCCGCGGAGGGAGTTCCTCTGTCCTTCTGTGTTTCACTTTGCCTTGTGCCACCGCAGATGGAAGACACAACCCACGCAACAACAACAACAACAACTGAAAGGACGGATACCGACGTAGCAGTGGATATTGTGATGGAAAATTCTCTAAAGGCAGTATCTAGCTTTTGATGCGTGTTTTCGTTTGCATGTGTTTGTACGTGCGTGCATTTGTTTTATTGCGTCAAGGATTTCTTTTTCTTTTTTTAGTTTTTACAGCTGTTGGATAGGTTCCAGGCATTACTATGGAGTTTCAATCGTGGCTTTGCTTTTTGGTTTTATGCATTTCTGTGACAGTATGCGAGCTGCTGTGCCCGTATACAAAAGTGGAAGAAAGCTTTGGCATGCAGGCCATGCACGACTTTATTTTTTGCTCAACCACGGCCTGTGGAGATCATCTTATGTTTCCGGGGGTGGTTCCGCGAACGTTCTATGGGTCATATATTGTTGCCGTGACAGCGTTGTTTTGCGTACTTGTCATGAAGTCTATAGGTACGGTTGCCAAATATCTCGGTGTCCTTCTAGGTCTGATGAGGGGTATGATGGGTGCGAGAAGCGTGGTGCTGCTGCCTTTCGTGGAGGTGTCTGCACTGCAGAGCCCTATGTTTTTCTCTCATGCGTGCCGGCTTGTCATGGGGTTTATGGTTTGCGGTGCGCTGTGGTACATTGCGAGTGGCATCGATGTGAACGAGAGGAAATTTGTAAAGCTCACTAAAAATTCGGGGTGGAGGCGTTTTCGTGCTGCCTCTGCATTTTTTGTTTTATGTAACCTGCAGTTCCACATGGTGTTTTATGCAACGCGCACGTTGCCAAACACCAACGGACTCATTTTATGCAGTTTGGCGTTCGGATGCATAGTGCGTGGGAGGTACCGTCTTTCCATTGTGCTACTAAGTGTCTGTACGGCTGTCTTTCGCTGCGATACCGTTTTGCTGCTTGGGTCATTGGGACTCTTTTTGTTGTTACGACGTGAGATGGGTATTTTTCAACTTGTAGCGGTCAGTCTTTTCTCCATGGTGATCGCAGTTTGCTGCAGCGTTGTTTTGGACAGTTTCCTCTGGGGCGATTGGGTGTGGCCTGAGGGCGTTGTGTTGTTTTTTAACACGGTTAAAAATCAATCTTGGCGTTGGGGACGATCACCGTGGCACTGGTACTTTACTTACGCTCTACCGCGGGCCTTTTTGTTTGCGTTTTTTCCGCTTCTGTTGTTGGTGGGCTTGGCGTGCTGGGATCTGGGCCGGTGGCTGATGCATCGTACGCCCCCGTCACCCTCTCCAGTTGGGACGTTATTTTCAATTTGGCTGGACACGAGCGTGCGGTTCCAGTCCCTGCTTCTTCCTGCAACGCTCTTCGTTGTGTTGTACAGCTTCCTGCCGCACAAGGAGCTGCGATTTATTATGGAAGTGTTCCCAGCCTTTTTAGCGCCCATGGCCTACGCCATCGCACTCACATGGAATGCGTGCGTTGGGGCGCAAGAAGCTGCTTCGACCAAGTTGACGGGTAGGAAGGGAGTGCCTGCGGCGCAACGGCCGGCGGTCCCTACTACGAACAGCCAACATTGTACACGCGTTGATGGTCGCTGTGGGCGAATGAAGTACTCTCTTGCGGTTGTGTTGGGGTGTGTGTTTTTGCTGCAGCTCGCGGCTTTTGTGCTGTCGGTGGGTGTCAGCATGCAGCATTATCCCGGCGGCCAAGCGTTGGCAAAGTTGCATCATGTCATTGATTCGGATATTCGTGACAGCTCTTCCTGCATTAACCGAGTACACAAGAGTCGCGCCAACAGCACGGTTTCACTCACGGTATTTATTGACGCTTACGCTGCCATGTCGGGCATCAATCGGTTTCAGAAGGCGCATCGTGTGCTTCCTCCAGGGCGTGCGAGTGATAAGGTGGGGTGCCTCTCATTAACTTCCTATTCTGTCGGAGATAGACTTTTTTCTTTGCTTTGCCTTCCATTCGTGGCGATTCTAAAGGTAACTGAGCGGCGAGCTACTTCACTCAATCGGTGGAGTGAGTACGACTATCTGAACCTGTATAGAAACAATGGGGAGGCTGCTGTGTTTGGCGACAACGTGAGTATAATTCCGTTTGCCTTCACTAACACGCAGCTGCGAGGAGTGGGGCTGTGTTACACTAAGGATCCTACGCTGTTTGATGAGGAGCACGGTGTGTACAATGGTGATGGGCTGGACTACCTATTGGTGAGATACTCCCAGCGTGAAATGCACCGTCAACGCGGTGAGTTTGAGGAGATATTTACCGTGTTCCATCCAGACTTCTGGTCATTGTTATATTATTGGGCCAGTCGCCTCTGGCCATGGAACGAGCACCATCGTTTGTTCAGTGAACAGCTTGACGAGCCATTTCTTATAGCTTTGCGTCGGCGGTGCAAGTAATAGTGCTTTTCCAATTTGGTATTTGCCTCCATCTCGGTCTACATGGTAGATGGACGTAGGTCACAAGGACAGCAATGAGACAGAAAGCCAAAGATCGCTAGTGATGGTGGTGATAGTGGCAATTCGTGATATGTTAGTTGCTATACCTTGGAATTTTTCATTTGCTTGGCATATACAGGTCGATAGTGTGCACCCGAATGAAATCCGATAAACGACACGAGCGATAACATTTCTGGAGTTCTCGATTTTTTTTTCCCCTCTCCTCTATCCTTTGGGGCAAGATATAGTCACATGAATGTGAATGTATGGATTTGCCCTTTTCCTATATGGGGTAGTAGCGGATGCGCCTAGGCGTACAGCGATGTGTGTAAACTGTGCACATGAGGGAGGGGGGGGGGTGCGATGTTGTTAGGTGTCGGCGGAACCCTTCTTTTAAGTAGGTGGGAAAAATTTTTTTTTTTTGCTTTAACTATCCTTGGCGTCTAACCGCTAAATTCTGAGAGGACAACTTAATCTGTGAGATGTGAGAGATAACGTTAGATGCGAATAATGGATTATTTTGTTTTTGGAGTTTTGTGCGTTCATTTTGCCTGTCTCCCTCAGCGGCAACTGGGGAGGAGGGTTGGTGTGCAGACGAATGCGAACTCAGAGAAAAACATGGATCGGGCTATGGCGGACGCCCATCATTTTGTGCCTCTACTCGCCGTGTCGTGTGCTGGGGGTCGGTGGGGGTGTGCGGGGCTGCAAAGGGAGCAGCACGCACTTACGCAGTTGTCTTTTTCAGTGAATGCGCGTGGGGAGGAAACGCGGTTGCGCGAGGCATTTGTCAGTCGAGCTGCGAAGGCGTGAACGGTGGGATTGGAGTCACATGCGTGGCGCCGGGGAACCCAGCGTCGGGGTGTGTGCGGGGGGGAAATGGGGAAGGGGGACTTGCGACGTGACGCTGCCAGCTTTTTTTTTTCGCCTTTCTCTGCTGCTCGCCGCCCGGGGCTGATGACAACCACGA
Organism: Trypanosoma rangeli; assembly: GCF_003719475.1. Lineage (NCBI taxonomy): Eukaryota > Euglenozoa > Kinetoplastea > Trypanosomatida > Trypanosomatidae > Trypanosoma > Trypanosoma rangeli. The sequence continues at coordinate 6,979 of NW_021706029.1, forward strand.
CAACAACCACACATCTGCTCCATTACATTTGCCAACCTGGTTCTTGCCTTGGAACTCCTTCCTTATGGTGAAACAACAGATCCTACAGTAAAGAGCAACGGTATTTGGGGACCGGCAGCACTCGCTCCACCGACTGCAACAAGTAAGAAGGGAGACACTTAGTCACACACTACTAATTTTGGTGGGGCGTGCACGGGAGTCAGACACTACATAGGTGAAGGAAAATAAAGGAGCATAAGAGAAGATAACGCCAAATAAGCGGGAAGAAACGGTGTGTGGGAAGACTACAGCGAGGCTCTATAGGAGGAACAGATTGCGATCAGGTTCGACAGGCGAACGCAGCTGTTGGTTTACTTTTACGCACATAAGGCGTGAGCTGAAAAAAAACAAAAAACATTACAGTTAGGCAAGATAAAGCGGCGATGCCATATACGATTCAGGTACGTGGTCTTCCAGAGGACACGAACGAGGAGGCTGTGCGCGACTTTTTTAGCCGTGTGGGCGATGTGGCGCGATGCACGCTGGAGAATAACGCCGCGACGCTGTCGTTTGAGAAGGAAGATGACTTTAACGAGGCTCTGAACATGGATGGTATGGAATTTGAAAACGGTGCCGCCATTCAAGTGACAAAGAAGGAACAGAACCATGCGGCGGGGCAGCAGCCTGGGCGTGAGGACAACGACGCGGAGGACAACCACAAAAATGGTGCGACTGAGGCAGAGAGGGCCGAAGGGAGGGATTCAATGCCACGCGATAACCGCAAGCGTTTCCGTGAGGAATTCAAGATTGCCGTCCGCCACATCGCAGAGGACACCACCGAACAGCAGCTCCGTGAGCTTTTTGAGCCGCTGGGAACCATCGCCGACCTCTTTCTAGAGCCACGGCGCCGCTACGCCTTTGTCGGCTTTGACAACACCGACTCCCTTGAAGCTGCCCTGCAGATGACAGGTCGTGAGCTGAACGGTGTGGCCATTGAGGTGGAGAAGAAACGCACAGCCCCACGTGAGAACGTGTTGCAGACGAAAGTAGTGGTGAAGGGATTGCCGCCAAACACAACAGAGGAGGAGCTTCGCGCTTTCTTTGCCTCCGCTGGGGAACCTGTCGACGTCTTCATCCACGACAAGAAGCACTTTGCGTTTATTGGCTTTCCCAACGAGGAGTCTTGTGGGGCGGCGCTTCGGCTGACTGGCTCGGAGCTAAACGGCAGCCGCGTCGAGATTGAGCGACGCCAGCGCCAGCGCTGCTTCAAATGTGACAGGGAGGGCCACGTGGCGCTGCAGTGCCGTGCTGTTGACTCCATGTACCGTTCTACCCTGCGTGATAACCGCCGCAACTACAACGACAGGCGCGACTTCAACGACCGACGGGGCTTCAACGACCGGCGGGATTTTAACGACCGGCGCGACTTCAATGACCGACGAGGCTTCAACGAGCGGCGCGACTTAAATGACCGACGGGGCTTCAACGACCGGCGGGATTTTAACGACCGGCGTGACTACAACGATCGGCGAGAGTTTAATGACAGGCAAGACGTCAGTGAGAGGCGAGACTTCAATGAACGACGGGACGTCGAAAAACGGGAGGATCGCCGCCGTCCTCGATCTCGCTCGGACTCATACGAACGGCATCGTCGCCGTCACAGTCACAGTCGAAGCCGGAGCCGGAGCCCGAAGCGCTTTGCTCGTGAACGTGACCGCGAGCGGGACCGCAGCCGCAGTCCAGCGCGCCGCCGCTATTAGAGCAGCATGATAACATGCGAAAAGGAACGGGTCCGAACGCATACACACACACATGAGGAGGAGAGAAACACCTTACTTCAAGGTGTGGTGGGCTTGAAGGAAAAGTAAGCGGCAGGAAATAACGGACACGACATAGGGGGGATGGTGGAGAACGAGGATAGAGAGAAACGGAAGAAGGGGGAAAGAACCAACGTGAAAACAAACGAGGAAAAGCATAATAAAAAAAGAAAGCCCGTAACAATCCCCAGAACGGCGAAAAACCAACAACAACAAACCAATAAACAGAAACGGAAAAAAAAAACAACAACAACAAACAATAAGAAAGAGGAATATTTTGTGTGACGCCTGAAGTTGCCACCGGGAGCGTGTCAGACTGTCGACGAAAAAGTCTGTCGTCGTGGCTCCCGCGCTCTCCCCCAACTGTGTGTTGTGTGTGAGGCATATGGGGGTTGCAGCCAACAGCAACAACAAAGAAAAGAGGACTGAGGGGAGGTACATGCACACAGTGGCGCAGCGGAGGGCGGGGTCACTATTGTCATTGGGGTGGGAATGGGCGATAACTACGAAAGACACGGGACAGGGGAAGCGGGTGAGAGTGTGTCGTCTTGGATTTGTCCAGGCATCAGCTTTCTTGTGGCTGTCTCCGTTTCTGTGGCTTCCAACCTCTTGGGCGCTTTGCATATCGTGTTTGCCGCTGCCTTGTTCTTTGCTTGGTATGCATCTCTGGATGGGTGCTGGTAACCGGGTGAAGACAACGCCCACGGCGCACGGGGGCACAAACGCATTGGCCTTCCCCCCTCAATGAAGGCGAAGCAAATAAATTAATGACAAACAAACACTGGAGAGACAAATACCGGAATGAAATTGAGACTTCCCTCCTCTGCATTGATGTGATGGTGTGAGGAGGACGTAGATAAGTAAACAAATAAAACCCTAACGAACAGAAGAGAAAGAGAGAGCGAGATAGAGGGAAAGACACGAGAAAATCTAAATTACAAGGGAAGCGAGGAAATAAAGGAATACACTTTTATGAGGATTGAGTGACAGTACGCAACACACAAGGAATAAACTGTGCGGCGGCGTATCTGTATGTATGCGAAAGTGTGAATAAATTACGTTTTATTACGGTCCAAGAAAGGTAGGGAAGTAAAATGAGGCATCATTTTTTAAGCGAAGCAAAAAAGTGTTTACGTGCTAGCGGCTGCGCATTTCACACTCTCACATTCGCCCTCGTGATGTGTCTCTGGGTGTGGCTGGATTGGCCGCGTGCCCCCTCCCCCCCCCACCCCCACCCCCCTTGTCATGCTCAGAGAGGAATGGATGGGAAAAGGGAAGCAGGAGGGGTAGCTTTGGTTGGTTCGCTCTCAGACCCACGGCGGGGCAGTGAGATTGGAGAGTGTGAGATGAAGTTGCAGCACTTAATATGCGTGTTTACGTGTTCTTACAAGATCAAAATAACGCGATGAGGTCCGTTGGAGCCTTTTATATCTTTGTCCGGTGGACGTGTGCGCGCGTGTAATCCCGACTGTACGTGTGTGTGCGGGGAGGGGAGGGGAGGGGAGCGGGGACTGTATTTTTTATTGCCTTTAATGCACAATGCGTGGTCTTTTTTTTTCTTTTTTTTCCTTGCGTCACCTTCATTAACAACAACAACGGATGGGTTGCTGTGTTTTTACACCTACCCCTCACACACCATCGAGAACTGCAAATAAAGGGAGATTTGACTATACTACAAGCTGCGTTTGCATCTTTCTGCGTGAACGCTTGAGATTTAGATAACATATATTATTGGTGTTAGTGTTAATACCACCACGACGCGGTGTAGGGAGGCAACTCAAAAGAATGGCAGGCAACGATGGTAAGATTCTCGTGGCGGATCTTCCAATGATGTATCCCAGCGACTTTTTGCGATTTGAAAAGGAGGGCGGTGTCTGGGGTAGGCAGTGGTATGTGCGGCGCAAACAGCTCACGTTTGCGCTTACAACTGCCACTCTTTCCACGGCACTTGGGAGCATGTACATCATCTCACGCCGCAACACAAGGCTTGTCCTGTTCAGCACCTTTGCTGGGTTCACGATTCTGGGGTTTTGCATCGGCTCCGCGCTCTCTTCGATCATCTACACGAATGTTGCAAGCAACAAGGAGACGTCCATGATGCGCCGCGTGTGGTGGGCGAAGGAATGCGCCAAGAACTGGGACTACTCGCAGGTGAACGAGGGAATGTGGAAGGCAAAGTATCCGCATGCAACTTTCCCAAAGAAGGCGTGGGAGTGACTTAGAGTCAATTGTTGGGGTCAAACGGGAAGCATAATAAAAGCAAAGCAAAACAAAAAACAACAACAAAAATCAACAAAAACAATAGAAACAAAAACAAGAATAAAAACAAAACTCAAGTGTATTGGGCGGTTAGCTTGAATGGAGAAATGAAAGGAGGCGGAAGAGAATGAAAGTGCCGAGTTTGATGAGGGGGGGGGGGGTAGTGTGTGTGTGTGTGTTATGTTTCTCGCACTTTTACAGGCCTCATATTTTATTGAATATTATTATTATTATTTGTTTTCCCTTCTTATTTAAATTCCTTTTTTTTTTGTTTTTTTTGGCGTGTTGCTCTCAGTTTCTCCGTGTTAATGTTTTTTTTTTTTTTGTAGTCGCTCTTGTGTGCGTAGTCGTGGTGCGCTGATGTTGCCCCTCGCGTGGGTGCGGAGGAATGTCGGGAACACAGGCGTCTCTGCGGTTCTTTGAGAGAGAGAGAGAGAGGCATGAACATTTTTATGGGCCGCTCTTGCAGGATGTGTGATGTCCCGCCTGCGCGGGAAATAGGTGTGAAAGCAACTCGCGGGCATTCTTAATGATTTTTTGTTTTTGTTTTCTCTCCTCTTTCCCGCACGAAACGACGCCCACCGCTTGCTGCCACTGCACTTCGCCGGTGAGGTGCTTGCCGTAATCCGTCTCCCTCCTCTACTTCCTTCTTCTTTTAAAATGTATTTCTTTTTTGTTTCTTTTCACACCTTTCAGGCGTGTGGATGCGGCCCTCGCGTCGTTGCACGGTGCAGCAAGGCGAACGCACAGGCGATGAAACAATGCAGGCGCCTCACCTGCGGGCACACGAGGCTTCACTTACGGCGCAGCTGAAGTTGCAGCTTTATCGCATCTACGCCAACGTGTCACGTCAGCGGGAATGGTTCAGGCTACATGAATCCAACGTGAAGGCTCTCACTGAGGAAGCGGAGGCGCTGCGGGGATGCTTCTTTCCTCGTGAGCGAAGCCTGTTAACGGCGGTAAACGGAGGCGCCATCATCACAACAGCAACGATCTCTTCACCACTGTGCCCCTCTGATACAGAAGGGATGGGCGTGGAAGAGATGGCTTCAAAGACATTGGACGGTGTGCGCTTGTGCCTGAATGATCCCCCATCTTCCGTGAATTGTGGCTTCCCATCAACGACATGGAGGCCGTGTTTTCCCTCATCGCAGCAGAATCATGAGATGGGTGCTCTTCCGCTGTGTCCTGTTGGAGGTGGCGCGCACCATCCTTCTGACGCCATGCTCTTTTCCTTGGGAATTGATCCAACAAGCTGCGGTGGTGCCGCGGATGTGCGGCATATTGTGCCGGAGTATCTTCTGCAGCTTTCACCAGACTGGATTCACGACCGCCTAAGAAAAATAGGAGGGGGCTGCGTTTCAGCAGAGGAGGCTACGTCGGCCGTTGTTGCGCTTCTTCTTTTGCTACTTCAGGCGCTTCGAGGCGTTGTTGATGCGGCTCATTGGGTCCTGGACTCGGGCAAAGTCTCCGTTGGGGTTTCAGCTCCCGACGGGACTGTCACATTTAATACACTTCGTGTCGTTGCCAGACATTTGTTTTACCTTCTCCACGAGACACTCTGCTGTTTGTCGTCGTGGGCAACGGATGATCCGCAATCGGGGCTGACGGCGGCGGCGGCGGCGGCGCACAGAATGAGCACAGAGGAGCGGGCGGAGGCCACAAAGATTTTTTTTTATCTGTGGGATGACCGCGACGGGGGCCCGTTGCTGCTACAGCTTCTTTGCACAGACAGCAACGCCATTCAGATTCCGCCGCGACATACAGAACTCGCCGGACTGACATTGACTACGACGGGCCTCGTGCCGCGCTCGATCGTGAGCCAGGCCTTTGACTTCTTAGCCATTCGTTTATTGGGAATGCGTGCTGAGGAACAATGATGGGGCGATGGCGGCAGCACCTTTCTCTTCCTCCTTTTTTTTTTGTTGTTGTAGTTCTTGACCTTACGTGGCGAGTGATGTGGGGCGTGCGTCTTGGATCTTTTCTGTATGTGCGCGCGTTACTGACAAATGTTGCGCCACTTTTTTCATTTTCCTTTCTACTTTTTTTTTTTTTTAAGGTCATATTTCTCTTCGCAGATGTCACATGGTGATAATGAGGCACCTTGCGAGCCTGCAGAACAAGTGGAGGATGCCAGCAGCCACACCAACCTTAGCATGCAAGCTTCTTTGACGCATGGTTATGTGCCCTCTCTTGTTCCATCGGAGGTGTATATTCCGAACCGACTTGGGAACACGACAATGCGCCTTGATGGTGAATTGCGGCGCGATCGCTCCGCGGTAGAGAAGATAGTGTTGTACAAGGAGTTGAAGTATGATAGGATTAACGCATTCAATCGTTTCGTTATTTTTCTTCTTTGCTTGCTTGTCCCCTCCGTGTTTTGTATGGCCATTGGGGTGGGGTCGACGGAGTGGATTGTGGTGTTGAACAATTTTCACTACGAGTCCATTGGGCTGTTCTTCTCCTGCCGGGATGGTGTGTCAGGGTTGTGCATGCGGCGGGGTATCTCGTGGTATCCGCGTGTGTTGCGGGACAAAATTACGGGAGAGATTGTGTGCGAGGCGTCACGCGCGTTTGTGCGTGCATACGTCAGTGCCATGTGGTTGCTCGGCTTAGTACAGTTTTTATGTATTTTGTTGGGGAAGATTGTGGCGTTGCGGATAGCGAACCGCCCCACACGCTCGCACAGCTCCCTTGTGGTGATGTGTTTACTTTTCACGGCGTTGCCGTGCGGCGTGGCGATCTGCGTGTTGTTTCACTTTTACACACGCTGTGAGCGGCAGTTGTGCAAGACGATGCAAGACTCCTCGTCGGGCTGTCGCGTTGGGTACGATTGGGGGTTTGAAGTCTACATTGCGTCTATCTGCTTTAATTTCTGCGCCTGCATCACATCCTTCTGTCTGTGGTCGTACCCCCACTCACTCCGCGCCCAGACAGACCAGAAGTACGAGGAGCGGTGTCGCAGGGGGTGCAGGCCAACGAGTACGAGTGAGAAACTGAGTCCAGTGAATCGCCTGCTGCGGCCAATAATTAGGGAGCCAGGGGGGCCGGTCTACCTCACTGCTGATGAGTTTAACATCACCATCGAAGGCGCCAATGACTGGGTGTACGACGACAGGAGTGACCTCTTCTACAGCTTTGAGTTGGACATGTTTTGGGACCCGCTGACACGGGACTACTACAGCCGGGAACTGCGCTCGTGGCAGGTCACCCCACAGGGACTGATGGGGCTCCGCAGCGCCGGTAGGGACAGGCCCGACCACTAAATGTCTTTTTTCCCCTCTTTCTTTCTCGATTTCCCTCATGCTCTTGCTCTTGCTCTTGCTCTTGCTCTCTGTGTGTAGCGTAGGTGTAGTATGCACGAGTGTGTGGGTACGGAGGAGAGGCAGGCAACAACAAGAGAGGCAACGACGGAAAACAGTGAAGTTAAGCGTCGCCCACCTGCCTAACCCGAACATCGATGGGCGAAATGCTTGAGGAGCCTGCAAGGTGGATACAAAAGGGAAATTTTGCGATTATTATTATTATTATTTGTTGAGTATCTTGGGTGTGTAGAAACATCACCTTCTGTTTTGTGTTCCGCCTGCATTTACCATATTCGCATATATATATATATATATGTAGTTTAGTTTGCATGCAGACAACATTGCTATGGGGCACGGGTGTGTGTGTGTGTGTGTGTGTGTGCGTATGGGTGCATGGTACATCTCCCCCCCCTCCAAAGGGTGCTTAAGAGGACTGTGAGGCGGAGCCACCAATCAGAAAGCAACGAGCAAGCGAGGGGGATGCAGATTTATCTGTTCAATTATTACTTATTTTTTTTTTTGCTTTCTCTCCTTTTTTGTTTTAATTTATTAAGGTTTGGTTTTAGTTGGTGGTGCCAGGAGTAGAGCAAGTGACGGTGGCATGGGGAATCCAGTCAAGCGGTCTGGCACACCGAAGCACGCGAAGAAATGTGTTAAGAAGCATCCTGTGCTGCCGCCGCCATTTCTGCACCTCTGTCGTGGCCACGTGTACGCGCCAGAGCCAGTAACAAGTGATGTGTTTATTCGAGTTCCCTTGCAGCAACTGCGAAACAAGGAGGCTGTGAATGACGTCGTTCTGCGCAGTGTGTTGCACCGCCTCCACACAACCCCGTCTTCTAGTCACGACTTCGCCACCACGACGCCTCGTTGCATGGTTCATGTGGAGTCGATTGTGATCCACGCGGACTCCGCACGGCAGACCGGATACACAGGGGAAGTGCAGCTGCGTGCTACTGTTTCAGGAGTGGTGGCGCGCGTTGGACACGGACTGCTTGTCGGTGTTGCCGAGTCGAGCAAGTTTATGGATACGATGGTAGTTCGTCTGCAGGGTGGAGGTCCCACAGGTACCAGACAACAGTCTCACAGCGAAAGCAACAACGGCAATACAAACAACCACAGTAACGATAACGGCGATGACAACCACGGACTGCTGCTGGTGACGGCGCGGTGCTTGGAGGACGAGCCTGTGGTGGTGGGGCAAACGCTGCTGCTTGTGTCGGAGCCGGGAACGCTGCGTTGTCTCGCCATCCGCCCACCCCGGCAGGCACCCGGGCCGTTTAGGCTCTATGTCGAGAAGGGCGAGGCGGAAATTCAGGCGAGTTGGCCTGCAAAGGGG
>NW_021706029.1:15699-24674 GCF_003719475.1 Trypanosoma rangeli
GGTAGTTCGTCTGCAGGGTGGAGGTCCCACAGGTACCAGACAACAGTCTCACAGCGAAAGCAACAACGGCAATACAAACAACCACAGTAACGATAACGGCGATGACAACCACGGACTGCTGCTGGTGACGGCGCGGTGCTTGGAGGACGAGCCTGTGGTGGTGGGGCAAACGCTGCTGCTTGTGTCGGAGCCGGGAACGCTGCGTTGTCTCGCCATCCGCCCACCCCGGCAGGCACCCGGGCCGTTTAGGCTCTATGTCGAGAAGGGCGAGGCGGAAATTCAGGCGAGTTGGCCTGCAAAGGGGAAGATGCACCCCGGCGGGGAACCGCCTCAAAGTCGTCCCTCACAAATAAGCGAGTAACGAAGCGAACACACATAAACAAAAACTCCACCCTCCACGAATACAAAGGACTGAAGAAGAGCGGAAATGCAAGGAAACTGAAAAATAGGGAGGCAAGGGAAGGAGATATATATATATGGAGAGAGAGAGAGATAGCTGCGATTGTGTGGGGTGTCATCTGCTCTAGTTGTCGCGTCAATTATTTGTTTTTTTTTTTTTATGTAGTTGCTCTTTTTTCATCAAGTCTACACACATAGACGGTGAGAGAGAAGAGAAGAAGAAAGAAAAGGGGTCAGTTTGGGCGTGCCCGGTGTTGGCATTTTGTGTTTTATCGTCAGTTTCTTTGTTGGTTTACTTTCAGGTCAGACACACGTTGTGAAACCAGCACGGGAGTAGCAGAGGAAAGGAATCTAGCAAAAAAAAATATAGTTAGCAATGCACCAAGACTACGATTATTACACTGCTCAGGATTACTTGAGGCCACCGTACATGCGCTATGGGCCATTCGAGATTTTAACGTTTTTTATGAGCTGCGCCGTTGGGGTGGCCATACTGTTTAGTTGCTCATGCGCCGTTGGCTACCTTGCTGAACTGGCGGAGGAATTTCCAACGCGTGCGAAGAAAATTCTTCACGCTATGGCAATTGGCGTTTTATCGGTGCATGTGCTCATCCTTGTCATAGACCAACTTAGTTTTTGGCGTTCCCTTGTGAGCATCATAACAAATGTTTTGTACCTGCGGCTTCTAACAGGTTTCCCACGCTGCTCGCTGACGCACCCACTGACGCTTCTGACGATCGCCTCGTTAGTGGTGGAGGTGGTCTCGTGGTATACGCTTTTGGTCTTTACCCCCAGCTTGTTAGAGACTGTGGGGTCCTACAAGATCGTCTCCTTCATCTTTTTTCTGTGGCTGATGCCGCTGGGATTTCTCGTATCCCTGGAGGTGGAGCCGGTAGAACTCCCCAGCAGCAGCTTCAGCGCATCGTCGCTGCGCCACACCGACATTGCTGCAAGTGGGCGGAAGAGGATGATGTTTGGGATGGTGCGGGAGTGGTTTGCGCTGGCGACGGATTAGTGGCGGAGGAGGGGGGTGGGGTGCGTGTAGACTCCAGGCGGATAACCGGGGCCGCTGTGGAAGAACGACATACAAGAAAAAAAGAAAGAAACCGGAAGTGAACAAGTGGGGAGGGAGAAAAGGGGTTGGAGAAGTAGAAAACAAGGCGAACAGGGAGTGGAGGGGTAGAGCGGTGGCGGCATTGATGGACATCTCAACGGAGGCCTTCTGTTTATCCGCCACTTGCTTTTTTGTCTTTCTCTCCCTCTTTATCTCTCTCTCTCTCTCTGTGCTTTGTTTATTTGTTTGTCCCCTGTTCAGTCGTTCCGAGCACTCGTTTTTAATTTTTTTAATTTCCCGCCGTTCTTTTTTTTTTTTTTTACCGCATGCATTGCGGGTTACGTTTGCACCGCAAAACGGCACACACACGAACACTGTCAGCAAAAGAATCAAAACTCAAATGTCTTTTCAGGCGCGGTGTTTGACAATTCAGCGGGTGTCGAATCCCCCGCCGCTACCACCACTTAAGGGTATCAAATTCGGCAGTCTCTTTACCCCGCATATGGTGAAAATTGAATGGCAGTCTTCGACAGGGTGGAGTAACCCACGTATTGTTCCCTTTGAGAACCTTTCGTTGCCTCCTCAGACGGCATGTCTCCACTACGCGCTAGAGTGCTTCGAGGGACTCAAAGCGTATCGTGATGCCTCCGCAAAAATTCGTCTTTTTCGCCCCGAGCGCAATTGTGCGCGTATGCTGGATAGCGTAACTCGTCTCTGCTTCCCCAAGTTCGACCCTAATGAACTGCTGAAGGTCGTGGAGGAGTACGTCAAGGTGGAAAAGGACTACGTGCCCATCGAACGGGGGTACTCCCTCTATTTGCGGCCGGCTGCCATTGCTCTTGGCGACACTCTTTCCGTCAAGCCTGCGGATAAGATTTTGCTGTTTGTGATTGCATCTCCGGTTGGGCCTTACTATGCCTCAGGTATGAAACCAGTGAAGCTGCTTGTGGAGGAATCACGGAGGCGCTCGTGGCCTGGCGGTACGGGTGGTGTTAAAATTGGAGCCAACTATGCAAGCACTGTACTTGTACAGAATGAGGCTGAAGAGTCCGGCTACCAACAGGTGCTGTGGCTTAGTTCCAGCGGTGAGGTGCAGGAAGTTGGTGCCATGAACTTCCTCGTTCTCTGGAGGCCCTCCAACACGAAGCCAGACTTGGAGCTTATTACCGCCCCACTGGACGGCACAGTCCTTCCAGGCATCACGCGTGACTCCATTCTTTCACTGGCGCGCAAGTCCGGCAAGATGGCCGTGTCCGAGCGGAGTTTTTTTATCGATGAACTCGTCACTGCCCTGAAAGAGGAGCGGGTAGTGGAGTGCTTTGGTTGCGGTACGGCCGCCATCGTCTCTCCCGTAGAGGGGCTGTGTTACAAGGGTGTGAAGTACAACGTGCCGTGCCCGCCGCCCGAGACCTCGCTTACCCACCACATGCTCAACACCATCTTGGACATTCAATACGGCGTGGTAGAGCATGAGTGGTCGCGCGTTATCGCATAGTGAGAAAAAAAAAAACGGAATTTCGAAGAAAAATAAAAGCTAGTCTAAGACGTGAAGAAACGTGAGCCAACTGACATTCCCCACCCCCTAGGAAAAGACGAGGGGGAGGGGGGGGAGGGGGGGCAGAAGGTGGCAAACCCCCAAAAAGAAAAACAACAAAAAACAACATCAACAGGCACACACACGTCACGGTGGACAGGAACTTACTGCAACACCGAAACTGGAGACAACGAGAAGTAAAAAAAAAAAAAACGAATTTCAAAGACGAATCAAAACGGGGGAGTAATATTCGATGCTGCTGCATGGCCGCTACGAGTGAATTTTGACAAGGGGTACATGAGAGACCGCAGTGGATACATCAAAGCTGCTGTGCGGTCAACAATCAAAAATAATAATAATAAAAGAAAAGATAGAGGATAAAAAAACGAGAGGAAAAACGGACGAAAATAACTGGTCGATATACTAAATGAATAGGAAGGGTTTAATGAATTATTATTACACTGTATTTGCGTACGAAGTATGTATGATTTGTACCGCTGTTAGGCTACGAAGGGTAGAGTAATGCTATTTTTTCTTTTGTTTTTTTGGGTGAGGTGGGGTGCGGTGGGGCTGATGTCGGTATGTATATATATATATATATATATACATATATATAGACTTACGCGGATTTGGGATTAAAACATATTAGTGTATAACTTAGCGTGCTTTGCGTCGGATGCTGCGTGGCTTGAATGACTAGATCAACGTCTCTCTTTTACCTTTTGTCTTGTTTCTTCGGTCTGGGTAGTGTGGGGCAAAGGTGTGGAAACCGGTTTTATCGGTTAGCTAGGTTTCTTTTTGGGAAGGTGGGGGACGATGTCCGTGCTGGGAGGGAGGGGGAGGAGCGACGCCAGTCAGGCATGAAATGCTCCCCAACCCAAGCCAGATGATGTGATGAACGCTAATGTTTGCGGCCTGCATCAGCGCTGGCACGGGGTGTCAGTGTACGCTGCCAAACAACAACAACGCTGACGCTCGATGACTTAGGAGAAGACCTTGTGCCGCTGTGCAGACTTCATAGGCTTCGTACAATTTTTCAACAGGGGGAAATATCTCGCATGCTGCAATTCCACGCCTACAATGTCTGTACCAACACCATCACTGGAGAGGCCGAGCCTTCAAACCCCACACAAAGACCCCGAATACCGCGGAATGGCAGGGACACGACCCTCGGCAATGGGTTTGCCCATTCCTGCGTTTGGAGACGCACGCAACGGGACGACTTGGATCCGACAACGCGATCGCAATGTCCCGCTCTGACAATGGATGAATGCGTACTGGTTCCACCAACCCGCCGCAGAAGGCACGGCATGGTGGGAGACCCACTTTATGCAGCATGGCGGCACTGGAGCCAGCTCCATTCACTAGCCAGCCACAGGAGGCGTGACATGGTGGTCCTGCTCCAGTGTTTTTTCATAGCCCACACCCCTGCTGTTTCTTTTTTTTTACGCCAAGGCAGCATCAGCAGTCAACACGGCGCACTCTGGGGGGGGGGGTGTAAACACATCTGCGCAAGAGATGCGAAGACGTCTATAGCACAGTGGAGAACAGCAAGGTATGAGGAACGGGATTCATACCTACCAGAACTATGGGGGAATGAACACACTCAGGCAAGTGGCTATGCCACGGACCTATAAAACGAAATGCTGTTGGCATGCAGTTCAACGTGGCGTTGCCTGGATGGGACACGCTTTAGCTGCTCCAGCCACGACCTTGACTCAAGTTTTTCCATCTTCTTATTTCTTTTCCCGCTGCTTCGAGCCAGAATGAGATTGTTTTACATCCTGGTCCGTTCCGTTCTTGCCTTGACCTCCTCCACTACTTTGGTGTCATCGCCTGAGCGTTGTGTCTGGACCCACAGCAAACCTTATTACCATCATCTTTTTTTTTTTTTTTCTTCTCTTCTCTCATTCAGTACTGTTGCACTGAAGCATTTTCTCTTATTACTATTATTTATTTTGTTCTTGTGCGGGAGCTGCGCTTGAAGTGAACTTTCAACTTCGTTTTTTTCTGTCTTCTTTTTGCCTTAGTACTATCACTGCCGCTATGCGTTTCTGCGGTATCTTTTGCTGTACTTTGTTTCTCTCTTCTGGTTCTCTCCGTTTTCTGCGTGTGCGTGCATGAGTGTGTGTACGTCCGCTTCCCTACACGTCTCTCCGCAACGGTGCGGTTGGGGAAGTGGACGCAGAAAATTGCGTGTTCTTCAAAAGGCGGGGTGCGCGCCCCTTAATAACGCTTCGGCCTGAGCCAGCGGCAGAATCACACAACATAACCTAACAGGGGTTTTTCAAAAAAAAAAAGTGGTGGGGAACAAGAGGGAGTAGAAATAAATACATAAATACATATATAAATCCAGGGGTGGGGATAAGTCTGCGGAAAGTTGCTAAGCAATGCCCCCCGCTCAAACTCACCCAACAGTAACGCTGGGGGGACCTCGTTCCGGCGGGAGTTCAGGTTTTTTGCACAATTTAGTCTTTGGCCCCGGTGGTGCCGCTATCCTTGCAGGGTCGTGTGAAATCGTCATATTTCACCCCTTCGACACAACGGCGAAGCGACTCATGGCGCACCATCACACGGTGTTTGACCCCACGTCCTTGTTGCGAACGTGGCAAAACTTTCTGCGGGTTGTGTTCGAAGGCGTTGATAAATATAAACCTTCCGGGGCGCGCATCACTTTCTTTGATCGCGTGCGACACATGTATCCTGGCAGCACGTACGCGGTGGCGTACAAGGTGATGCAGCGCTTCATCAAATTTGCTGGCCAGCCATACATGCGGGACTTTTTGGAGTACAAATATGGGCACTTTTTCCTTTCGGATGCGCAGCAGCAACCGAGGCTGAATGCCACCCACCACAAGAAGAAACACGGGCTAATGCTGCTGGAGGCCACTGCCGGTTGCTTTGTAGGTGTCTGCGAGGTGGTTCTTCTGCCCATTGATCGGATGAAAGTGTTGAACCAGACCAATAAGGATGCCATTAAAAACCGCTCGTTTTTTACGATCCTTCGTCAAGAAGGAATTGTTAAGATGTACGCTGGCATCGGAACAACCGCGGTACGCAATGCCCCAGGGTCCTTTCTCTTGTTTGGGGGTGCTGCCTGGACCAAGGACTACGTGTTTCACTTGGAGAACTATGGCGACGCGACGCTTATGCAGAACTTTGTAAGTTCCACGGTGGGGAGTTGCCTTGGCGTGTGGTTCACAAGCCCAATGGATGTTGTTAAGACACGCATTCAAAACAAACGGTTTGGGGAGGGTCGTGTGACGGGCTGGAGTGTTGTGCGAGAAACCCTGCAACAAGAGGGGTTTATGGCCTTTTACAAGGGCATCTCACCGAAGCTCATCACCACCGCCCCGCGTCTGGTATTTTCTTACACCATGACACAGTTTTTCATTAAACGTTTTCGTGGGGAGAAGCCCAAGTCATCGTCCGCGTAAGTCACACTACACACTGTAATCAGGAATCAACATTAGTATGAGCCCAACGCGGGTTTGCCAATACAATACATGCATTTGTTTCTTTCTGTTATGCTTCCTTATTGAAGCTTATGGAAGGATTGTGTGGTCTTTTACGGCCACGTAGGTGTGGTGGCGCGTTGTCTGTTTAAATCCACTACTCTATTCTTGTATAACTTCCTTAAAGTGTGTTTAATGTTATCGTATTGGAAGGGAGCGAGTGCAGCTTTTTTTTTTTTTATCCCCTTCGCTACTGCTGCCCTCCACGTGGAGGAAATGCTGATGGCTGCGGTGCCCGACTGGGCTGTCACTTTGTGAGTTCGCAAGGAGCCATGTTTTCACCAATAGCGCATGTCTTTTGAATATGTTTGCGTGTTGGTGGGCGTGAGTGTGTAGGACGCCTCGCGTTTTTGGGCTAAGGGATGCTGGGCGCATGCCCAAGCAAGCCGTCATTCCCCTTTTTGTTTATCCTTCCCGTCTCGTCGGAGTAGGAGGGAGGTGACAGCAGCCAGACGCAGTATTCTTGTCCCTCTTTTTTTGGTGATTGTTGGAGGTTGCAGTGGCGGAGGCGGCGGGGAGTGCGGGTAGAGCAGTTGTGTTTGTAGGGAAGCCGCGGAGGGGAGGAGACATGGAACGGGGACGGCGAGGAGGATGGCGGTTCGATTCAAATGGGGCGCTGGGTTACCCCCGAGATGAGACAAAAAAGAATATATATATATATATATATATAAACACAGGCATAAACTAAAATTAACTTGGGGAAGCTGCGTAAGACGGGAACAAGTGAAGAAAAAATAAAATAAAACGAGCCACAAATCTCTTTTGTTGTTGCTACCACCGAGAAGCTTTCGGTGTACCGATTGGGCTTTTCTTCTGCATGGGTTTCACTTATGCAGCGTATGCGTATGCGTGCGCGTCTGTGTACGCAGTGTCCCTCCGTTGTGCGTGTGTGTTTTACGTTGCCCTCGCCTTTATGATGTGCCCGGACGGATTTGCTACGCATGTGTTGTGTTGTATTGTGTTGTGTGACACCTCTTTGGCTGTTGTGTGCGTCAACACTGAAAAGTTGCGTGTTGGCTGGCGGCGGTGTTGACATCATTTCTCTTTTCTCCCACTGACTTGTGTGTGTGTGGACTGCTGCTGCTGCTGGGTAGGCGCGGAAGTCATGCCTTCGCGGAGGGCGGATTTGTCATCCGCATCGGCGCCTGTGGAGCGTCACTCCACGCTGCGCATCCGCAACCCGGCCTCTGGTGTCGTGTACCATCTCGTCTTCGAGGGCAACCTGCGCAAGCTGACAGGGGGCGCAGCTGCGGCTGCACCTCGAGGGTATCTGCCTCATCCCGGCTGAGCAGCAACAGCTGACGTTTGACGGCGTTCCCGTCGAGAACAGAAGCACCGGGGCCTCGCTGGGACTGCACGACAGGGCACTGCTGGAGCTCCACACCGCGGGGGCCGCGCGTCAGGTTCCACCCTTGCGGAGTGGCGGTCATAGTGACATACGCCGCGGGGAGAGGTACGCACATCCTGCAGAGGAGCACTTGAATCACAGCGAGCGTAGTGAGCAGCCGCGTAGCCTGAATAAGTTGACGACAACCGTGTTGCAGCAGACGCCAACGCCACGCGCCATGCGGAGTAAAATAGAATATGTGAATGATGATGTGCGTCATTCACGGCAGAGTTATGCGTACGACGGGAATGACTATGGTGGGCCACGTCCGGCCAAGGGCGTGCATTCCGCGGAACTGTTTGAGAGGGTTCTACCAGCGAACGCTTTGGAACCGATGGCTATTGACATTGAGGAGGACGCTATCGATAGCCTGAGCGTCGCGATGAAGCCGCTGCATACTGCCGACCTTGAGTATATGCGTCTGGAGCAGAGGGAGTATGTTTGGATGATGGAGCAGATGCGGTTTGAAACGGAGCGGATGAATCGTGAGCGGGAGCTCCTGCGACAACGACAAGAGCTAGAGCACGAGGCGGAGGTTCTGGAACGCGAGCAATGCATTCTGGGGCGACGCACGCTACAGGAACGACGTAAACTCGCGGAGTTGCAGCAGTGGGTGCGTGAGGAGTTGGAGATGGAGGCGCGCCTTCTTAACATACGCGACGGTGGCCACAACTACAGCAGCCGTGACAATTACTACGATGCAAGCATTGATTTGGTAGATCAAGAGGGCCCGCAGAGATAGCACTGCTCTCACAATCTCACTTCTCCTTTACGAGCGGCCGCCTGCCTTACATATATACATATATATATATATATATATGCACTTATGTATATATGCATCTTTCTTTCTTTCTTTGTTCCTGCTGTCGCTGTACGATTTTTGTTTTTGTTTTTGTTTTACTGTTTTCAATTCCTGATAAAAACAAAACAAAACATACAAACATGGGCAGATTGGATCTTTTCGACATCCCCGCTTCTCTCCCCCGAGTATCGTATTTATTGCAAGGCACGCGCTTGACACGGACACGTATGAGCGCTGAAACATAACATTGACGCCCACACACGTGCAGCACCTTCTGAAGGATA
>NW_021706030.1:0-24550 GCF_003719475.1 Trypanosoma rangeli
GCACGACGTCAAGAAGGGACGACGCGGTCCATCGCCTTTGTGCGACCCAACAACGTAGCCTTCTGCTCTTCTTTTTCTTCTTCCCATCCACGCACACACACGCATGCGCTTATGCGCTTGACGGTTTGTTAATTCGCGGGGCACCACGACTTCAATTCAAGGCATTTTTCATGTACGTGTATGTACCACGTCTCTATGTACATTGACATGTATATCATAACGTGATTCAAGAGGTAAGGATGAAGGATAAGGATGAGAAGACAAAGACAAAAAAAAAAACGGGTGGGGTGGGGTGGGGTGGGGTGGGGTGGGGTGGGGTGGGGTGGGGTGGGGTGGGGGGAATAAACAACAACAACAACAACACGCTACCGAAATAGACACGAAAACCAAAACAAACAACAACAACATTAATAACGACAACAATAATACTTTTAGAACAAACTACTTTGAAGGAACATATACGTGTATATATATGTATATGTATGTATGCAGCAACAGCCCACAAGAGTGCGACGTGCGTGCCGCAATTAACACGAGCAGCAGCAGCGGCAAAAAAAAAAAAAGAAAATCGAAGAAGAGACAAGACGCGAGTATAAAACTGAGGGTGGGCGAGGAATGACGAGTGGGTACACATGTGTATGTATATAAATAAATATATATTTAATGGCTATTTTTGATGGTGCTTTCAGTGATGGTGGAATCACTACGAGGGGTGGGGTGAGGGGTGAGGGGTTTGTTTGCTTTTTACCGTGTTATTGTTGTTTGGTTTGGTGTGTGGGGGGAAAAAGAGAGGTTACCGTTACTTCGGTATCTTTTTTCCGCGGAGGTGTGCCTTGTGGTTGCTACGGTGCCCCATTGTGGAGGTGTGTGTGTGTGTGTTTTGTTTGTTGTTGTTGCCTCACTTTGCTTGGTTTTGCGTGCGGCGATGAGTTGTGAGGGGTCTCGGGTGTATATATATATGCATGCATGTGTATATGCAAAGGAGGAAGAGAAGAGGAAATATGTGTATAAATGCAGCTTGCCGCACACACCGCACCGTTCAACACGTGCGTGTTTTGAAAACGGAAAAACAACAACAACAAAAAAGCAACGATAAAAAGAAGAAGAAGAAGAGAAGTGCAAGTAGTGCGCTTTTGTATTTTAGCAGGACTGAAGAGGAGGGGAGGGGAAGATACTGGCAGAAAAGCAAAGGAAACGCGAGAGATGTTGCGTTTTTCTTTTTTCTTTCTTTACGGCCTTGCAAGTAATAAAAAAAAAAATAAAAATAAATTAAATTAATTAAATAAATAAAAAACAAACAAACAAACAAACAAACGAAAAAAGAAGAAGTTTTTGCAGTTTTTTTTCTTTCCTTTTTTTTCTTTTTTTCCTCCTCCTTCCACGATGCGTCTTACCGTGTGCATGTAGGCGTGCATGCGAATTCGCACGCACATATATATATAAATATATATTTGTTCGTGTGTATGCCGTTCAGCTGATTTGTCTTTTTTTTTTTTTTCTATTTTGTTGTTGTTGTTGTTTTTTTTTTTCTCTTTCTTGTTCTGCTCTTCTGCTTCTTTCCGGTGTCAACTTCCCATTCATTTTGAGAGTTCTTTTTTTTTTGTGTCTGTGTGCGTGTGGGAGGAGGGGTTTTTCGTACGTACTTCGTCTTTTTTTTTTTTTGTCTTTACGTTTTTTTATTATTATTTTGCGGTTGTGTGTTTTTTTTTTTCCCCCCCTCCCTCCCGTGTGTGCTGCTGCTGCTGATTGCCTGCTCTTCTGTCGGCCTGCCTTCTTTTTGGTTTTGTTTTGTTCGTGGCGTTGCGCCCGAATCATTTCCACGTCTGCGACGTCACCGTCGTCTTCCACTCTCGCTTCCCTCGCACACATGCGAAGGATTTAGTCGAGCCGAGGAATCAGCAGCAATGGGAAAGGGTGGGGCAAGGGCTCTGCAGGATGAAAAGGTGCTCCTAGCGGAGTTGGGGAAATTGTTTCACATGGCACGGGCAAACGTTCGCGAGCAGCGCAATACACAAAGGGCGGAAGCGAAGAGGCAAAAGGCACCCACCACGACGGCGGCGCGTGCGAAGAGGACTGCTGCGGCTGGGGCGAAGGGCGGCAACCTCACGGAGGGGCGACCACCGAGGACAGGCTCGAAAAGGTCTCGGAAGAGCACCCGTGGGGGCACAGTGTGGGTAGTGCTGAAGGGCGGCTTCACACGCGTGCCAACGTCGGAGAAGGCTCAGGCGATTGCGCACAACACCGCGTTTCGTGGCCGCCTTTCGGAGCGTCGTCGGGTCCAGGCGCTTGAGCGGGCGGAGGAGTACATCCAAACCGCGTGGCAGCAGGCGCAGGAGGCAGGGCTTCTCCTTGACGATGGCAGTGGACCCAATGGGGACGAGGGCCTGCAGTACCTTCGTGAGCAGTACGAGGTTGCGGCAGGAATGCTTCGTCGTGAGCCGGTGGGCGCATTCCTAAAGAAAATTGTTGCTCAGACGATTCCTAGTTATGCCACGGTGCCCGCTGAGGCCACAACGCCGGCGGCTGCTTCGCTAGCCAGCGCGGCGGCACCTATGCTACTCACGCGGGACGAATGGGCAGACGTCATTGCAAGAGAAACACTTATCTTGAAGCGTTTTGCCCCGTCAACAAGCACGGAAGAGGATACTGGCGAAGCCGTGCTCCATGAGGCGGCACAAGTGCCTTCGCGCTACTACTTCCCCATCGCTGAGCCTTTGGCGCCACTTGAGGCGGCCTTAGCGGAGACGACGGTGGGGTATCGCGACACTGGTAGCGATGCCCCTGGCGGAGAGCAGGCGCGGGATGTGCTGCCGACCAAGTGCATTGTGCGCATTCGAGGAAGTGGGAAACAAAAGCACACCGCCATCCTTGCCTCCACGAAGGCTGTGAATTACCTTAAGTCAAACCTTATGCAGGTGATCCGTAAGGAGCTCAGCGGCTCGAAACTTCCCCGCGGGGAAGATGTTGTGGAGGGCAAGCTGCATCAACCGCACCAGCAACAGGCGAGCCACGGTGCGGTGGCTGAGAACGCCGCCATGGGCTCGTCGAAGAAGAATTCCAGAAGACGACATAAATGAAAAAAAAAAAAAATAGGAAGGAAAAAAACATAATGAAAAACAAACCAATCTTATTTTTCTATGCGCACGCTCCCCACGTTTTTACTCTCGTTTTCTCCTTCTTTTTTTTCCCTCTTGACCCCTGTGCTGCTGATTATTTCCCTCTCGTTCTATCCCCCCCTTTTTTTTTCTTTCTTGTGCCTCTACAGCCGGCACTGGGAGTGTCGTCTGATTTCGGTTTCGTTTTCGTCACCCAACTTTTTTTGGGTTCCTTTTCACGCACCGCGGCGCGGTGCACTGACGGCGCCGGACTAGGCTATAATCTCGTTGTGTGTCTGAAACGTAAGGGGGGTGGGGGGTGCGCCGACGGCACACAACTGCATGCCGCGGCGTGACTTTTTCAAGGCTTTTAAACGCTTTGAGGGGCTGCAGACGGACGGACGCACACAAACACACATTGGGACCTCTGCGCTTTGAGGCTTCGCCACGCCCCAATAGGGTGGGTGGGAAGCGTACGTGCGACGGTGCCACAGAGGGTGTGGAGGGTTGAGGAGGTGGTGAGGGGGGAGGGGGAGGAGGATGTTTGAGGTGAGGCAGTGATGTTGTGTTGGTGTGGTGGTCGTGTGTGTGGGCTGAGTGCTATTAGTATTGTTGTTATTGTTACGGCGGCGGCGTTTTCCCTTTCGCCGGCTCGATTACACACTTGTGACCTTCAACAGTCATCATTTCCCCCTCCAACCCACTTTTTTTTTTTTTCGCTTCGCTGCGTTCACGGTGCAAGGTTGGAGGGGAGGCGAACAAATTTAGAGCGGAGCGGCAAATACTCGGGGGAGTAAAGGCGTTGCAAGGCGTCGTGGATGTCTCCTCGCCGAGTGTGCCTCTCCCTGCAGCTGCATTTGTGTGGGGTGAAGCTACCGTTCAATCTGGCAAGCGGCGTCAATTGCCGATATGCGCATACGGGCCGCCCGTCAACCTCCCTTTTGTGGCTCTCGCACAAACGGGAGAAGGCCACGCGCAACGTAATTTCTTCACCGGAAGCGACATGTGCCCTATCGAGTGCTGCGTCAAAAATGTCAGTGGTTGGCAGAACGCTCGCCTCCTCCTCGTCTCCGCCATTGCTACTTGATCCTCCGTTTACACCTGTTCCGGGCGAGTCGCAGGCGTTGAGGCGGCGAACGAATTGCGGTGGAACATCCTTTTTGTTATTATACGTCTGCGGTACCTGCAAATCGCCGCTGTTTTGTAGTTCGGAGTACGCGGCGTCCAGTTCTCTGGGACATCACAGCAGCGGATGGCCCTCGTTTACTGCCCCAGTGTGCAATAGTGTACTCCAGCTGCGAAGCCTGCTCCAGCGCAGCGCCGTGCAGGAGGGTGGCCAGACACCGTTGACTGCAACGCTTGCGGCCCGTGGTTTGCGTGTCGAGGGGGAAATGCAGCGGCAGACGCGCGGTGGAGGCTGTGAGCGGTTGCGGCCTCGTACGTGGCGGGAGGAGTGCCTGAGAGACGAGAACAAGCGAGGCGACCCAACCGTCTTGGAGGGCTGTTGCACCGAGTGCGGGAGGGCTGTTTGCCGCGTGGTCACGGAGAGACGCAGAGGTGCAAAGTACGTCGTCAACCCAACGGCTGTCAATGCCGAGCTGACGGAGTGCAGCGACCCGGGCATTGCATCCACGCCACATCGGTCACAGATTCCCCGCTGACCTTTGCGGGTGGTTGCTGCTGGCCTTTCGCGGTGGGGCATTTGTTTGGACTTTTTTTGAGCTGTTTTCCTTCGGGCGAATACGGTGGGAGAGGCGACGCTTTAGGCTATCGAGGCGGTGAAGGTGGAACTTAACAAGACAAAGCAGCAGCTGCGGCAAACGGGGGGAGGTGTTTGGGCAGGCGTCGTCTGTACACGCGGAAGCTCGCATGTGGTGCAGGAGCAGCACGGGGCTGCCTGATAACAATCTGGCGAAGATGAAGCACATGCTGCAGGTAATTTGGGGGGAGACTTTGCGGCAGATGATGGAGTTGCTTGTTGAGGGACGTGAGCGGGCCTCAGCACACATGTACGCACGGAGGGAGCGAGAGATGAAGAGGGATGAGTGGTCCACGTAAAGAGCCACAAACAGGCGAGAGAAAGGCATCCTACTTATGTGTCTTTGGTCTTTCCTTTTTGTTTCTGTTTGCCTGCAAATACCGACTGCTGCTTCTCGTACTTTTCTTTGCGTCTCTCACATTGTCTTAGTGGTGGGTGGAGGGTCCTGTGAAAGGGATCGAGGAGGCGTGGTCGGATTGGTCATTCACGACGTGGCGTCAGGCCGTTGCAGCGCACAGGGCGTAGGGGGAACCGCAACGGGTGGGGTGGGGTGGGGTGGGGGCTCGTTTTGTCACAGAACGTGAGAGAGAGAGAGAGAAAAGCCGTGAAAAGGGACATTGTTGTGAAAGTGGAAGCTCACGGCACCGGCAAAGTCGCACACAACTCCATGTGTTTGAGACGGCTGGGCGCACGTTCTCCGTCGTGCCTGACGTTGGCGGCTTCACACACCGCCCTCGCGCGGGGTGCAAAGACGCGTACAGATGGGCGGATGGACGCTGCATTGCACACAGTGGCGCCAAAAGCACCACCTCCCTCGCAGCAGCAACAGCGTCAAAGTTATGCGACATTTGGGCGTCTTCTTCGTAGCATGCAGGAGGCACCGGCGCGGAGCCGGGTCTGTGGCGCAGCAGAGGCAGCTATTCCTGTCGATGAACCATTGGCCACGAATAGCGCACTGTTGGAGCAGCTTGGTGTCATGGACCTTTCTGAGCGGCGTACGCATGCATTTGCCGCGTTCACAGCCCCCACAGAAAACACAAAGGCAATAAACACGGCGTTGGCGACCAGGATTACTGAAGCGTGCAGGGTTGGGGTCGCCTGTCATCTGCCTCCCACCGTCATCCTTCGAAAGATTGCTTCAGCTATGGCGAAGGCGGAAGGCAATACCGAGGAGATACCTCCCGTGGCAGCTGCTATACTGCTTCGTAGCGCTGCTGAACGCATCACTTCCAGGTCTGCCGTCTTGCAGCGCCGCAAGAATGGCTGCGATGCCGTTCCGCCACGGCAGGATGCTGAGGCGTGGCCTCGGAGTGACCAGGGCGAGGTGGCGCGCCTCCAATGGGCCCTCTACGAGGAGATACGTCGAGGCTACGAGGTCCTCACGAGGCTCCCACAGGGTTGCCAAGAAGTTGCAGACACTCAAACTGGAGAACAACACGAGAATGGGAGAATGCAAGGTGCAGTAAAGTGGCAGACGGGATACGTGGATGAGCTTCGTGCGAGGCTTGAGCTTGCCGTTGCCCTGCAGGATGGCGCTGTCGCCGTCGATCTTGCAGAAAGGCTTTTCGCCGCCTATGACATGGCACAACATCGTGGTGTATGCGAGGAAGAGCATGAAAAGCTTCGCACGTACCTGCTACGTGATGTTTGTGCAGCTATTTCTGCGTTTCATGCGGGCCGTAACTTTACGGCAGGGTGTGGACTCTATGAAAAGGTTATTTCCATGCTTCCTGTGGCTGTAGAAACCGCTAGCATTGCTGCAGGTAACAGCATAGGCCTCGACACGGATAACGGCAGACGTAGCGAGGCCACGGAGATGGAGCTTGCTGAGCGGCTGCGGCTGCTCAGCGCTCTTGCGAATTGCGTGGACGCGAATGCTGCCCATTTCACATACGTGCGAGATGCCGTTGTAAAACTTTTTGCGAATACTGACGTGGGGTATTTGCCTGCCACACGGCAAACCTCACGGGAGTGCCTGTGTGCTGCTCTTCATGCACTGTCGCGCATCGTACTCGAGCCACGTGTAAGGATGGGCGAGGCTCAATCCTTGTTTTGTGCCATACAGCAAAACTCACACGCCGACGTTTCTCTCGCCTCCGAAGTCACGGAGGCGTTGCTGCAGGTCTCAAGCGCCGCTCTTGACAACAGTGTGGCATTGATGCTATACAATCAATTGGCGGCTCCTCAAACGCATCGTGCGGAGCTTCCGGCAAACGCTATGGCTGTTCTTGTGGCCGAGGAGGACGCACTTGATGGCTTTGCACGCTTTTTGAGTTTTGTGGGTCTGCGTCGGCGGGTTATGGCTTCCTCCGCTGCACACCTTCTCGCGGCGAAGCTGCTGCTGCAGCGCAAACCCTCCGAGGTGGTGTACACCGTTTTAGATCTTATTCACGCAAGACACGAGGTGGAGCCGCAGCGAACGTTCTTCCTTCGTCTCCTGGCATTTTACCGTGATCTGCAGCAGCGGATGCCTAGTGATGAACCCGCTGCACCTGCGCCGCACCTGCACTCGTACACCCAACGTATTCTTGCGGACTGGCGGGAGGCGCTGTGTCGCACCGGTGTGAGGACACTCGCTTTTACCACACTTCGGCTTCTCCAACACATTCGTCGGCATCTTGTGAAGCTGATGACATTGCAGAAGGACTCCGCTGAACGAAAGGAGGAGGAGGCAATCGCGTCGCTACTGGCGTTTATTGAAAGCACCTTGCTGGAATTTTCGCTGGGCTGGCTGAATCACTGTGCCACAGCGTCCCGTACGCCACGGTACCACCTAACAGTCGCCCAGCTGCGTCGCTGGGGCGTGGGGCAAACGAATCAACCGACTGAGGCGAGTCATACCGGCGTCATTGTAAAAAGATTACGATATGCTGTGACGCCCCCAGAGACCGTTATAGCAAATTCTGTGAGGGAGCGCCGGGTGCTGGTACGAAAGGCGTGGGAGGCGTTATGCTCGGCGGATGAAGAGGGACGTAAAGCCGTGTTGGGATTCAGCGATTTTGTCCGCCTCTGCTGGCTTGAAGATGGAAGCCTCTTCGGCAGCAACGCGGTCACCACTACCCCTGGTGCTGCCGCGTGTGTGGAAGAGCGTTACTTTAGCCTGGACGCACTTAACAGTCGTGCGCCGCTGGTATACGTCACCGATGCGCTTGGTGAGACAATTTTACACGACGACCCTCAAGCATCGTCCTCGTCCGCTGTGGTTCATCGTGATGTTTGCATTAACGTTGCACATTGTGAGCCTTTGCGAAGCCAGTACGGCCGCTCTACGGAGGAGGAATGGCTTGCGCAATGGCTTGAAGAGGCGTGCGCCGTGGTGCCAGTGGGGCGTGGCGTCTTTGAAGATCAGCTGGAGCGTCTGCTGCGTATAACAACACTCATGGAGGGGAAGCAGGGCGCGGAGGACGGCAGCAGGAAAACATCGGTCCTGCAATGTTTTGTCTCTGTCGCCTGAGGAACGTTTGTGGACTGTTCTTGTTTTATCCTTGCTGTTGTCGAAGGAAAAGAGGGGGGCGTAAAATAACTGAATGAAGTAGTGATGGCTTGCATTTCCTTCTTTCCTGCTCCTGCCCCGTTTGCTGCTGCACTGTCTGCTGGCACCAACCCTGTCACTGACTCTCCTCTACTCCATCTATCTCTTTATTTCTCTCCTCTGGGTGATTCCGCAGGGGGGCGCACGCACGACACCCAGCTAAACAGAGAACCGTCGTGGCCTGGGTGGATCCCCCACAAAGAGGAAAGAGAGGGAAAGCTGGGGAGTGCGCGTGTTTTGAGGGCGCGCGGAGTGATATTTTGCTTTAGAAGCAGCAGGTATTGGAATGTGTGTGGTCTTGACGCATGCCAAAGTCACTGAAAGTCAATAACGTGGCCTCCCGCATTGCGCTTGTCGAGTTCCTTGTTGATAAGCGTGTGCGTTTTCTGGAGTACCTGAGTTCGCTGCATCGGGGCGAGGCGCTGTGGATGGGGACCGTACGGCTTACACGAGCGGATGTTCTGCATTGCTTCCGCGACCACAGCAATCGCCATAAGGAGGGTTACACCACTACCACGTACCAGTTGCCATCCGCACAAGGGACTGCGATGTCGCCCCCGTCGTCCTCATCGTCCTTGTTGTTCACCAACGATAAATGTGTAGGGGATCTCGTTGTTTCGGTAGGGCCCATTCCTGGTGTCCCACATACCGTGGATGCAGCGTGGCTGTCAACCCGCATGCCCTGCTACGTCTGTCTTGCCATGTCCCTCGCGGACATTTTGCATATTCCATTATCTGTGTGTGAATTTGTGGATTGCGTGTATGCCATGCTGCTGGAGATGGCCGTCAGGTTTGGCTCTGGTGCCACCGCAAGGGCCTTTGCACGGCGAAACCTGCGTAGTTATCGACAGCGGCAGCAGCTCCGTCAACACACCGCGTTGACTACGGACAGTGCGTCAGCATTAGGTGCAGGCATCAATCATAGCACCAGCAACTCGAGCACTAGCAGCGGTGGTGGTGGCCTGCTGGGGGCCATGGGCAGCGCTGGCGGGGGTTGGTTCCTGTTTGGAGCCTCCGACGCCGACGCCCCTGTGAAGTACCTTTACCTTAATCTCGAGCACCACGCCTACACGACACCGGAAGAGGTGCGTTACGAGGAGGTGATTGACCCGCTGTTGTCCCTGCTAACCCTCACCTACCGGCGGCTGCGTGATCACGGGGTGGCAAACAACGAGGAGAGTGTGAAGCGTGTTTTGTCTATTGATCGTCGTCTGCAGGACATATTTTTTTCCCCCATCAGTAAAGAATTGGGAAAAATTGCGCGTGGCAAGCTGCTGCTGCAGACCTCGTTGCTCTCGCCAAGTGGCCTCTTTGCCAACCTTGGTAGCACGACGTGCAACAACACATTGGGGCTTCTGCGTGACCTCCTCGGGCCTGCTGCAGGCGCAGTGACTGCGCCAACGGCGTCACTGCAGGGTGGCACGGCCACCGGCACCACAGGGACGGGTCTGCCTGACATCTTCATGGGCGACTGCGAGGAGGAATTGGAGGAGGACGAAGAAGACGAGGATGACGTGTAGCGCATGCACGCATGTACTGTAGCACGCATATGACGGTGTCTACCCTTTTTCCTGGACACGGGTGAGACGACACACGCGGCATGTTTGTGGTCTGCTCTCACGCATGTGGGGGGTTGCATGCCACGGGGAAGGAGGTGAAAGACACAGCAGACAGAGATAAGAAAAAGAAATGAAAAGATGTGGTTGAGAGAAGTTGTGTGAGTTCAATGAGGCGAGCGATTGCTATTGCGCCTTTCTTCCCCACACAAACATGCACGCGTTACATTGTCTCTCTTCTGCTTGTTTTTGTTTAGAGTTTTTTCTTTTTTAGTCTCTGGCTGCGTCACATGCCAGCTCCAGCTTTGGCTGTGCGGCAGTTCACATTTAGTCACGAGATCTCGTGTGCAGATGACCCAAGCGGCAGCGACAAACATGACGCCTACGAGGCCACGCGGGTGATTCCGATTGTCTCGATCACTGTGCAGGTGTTGTCCTTCGACCGCCGCTGCTTCTGGGTGCATCTATCGGAGTCAAGGGAGAGCAGCGAGGCACCGCCACCAGCATTTGGCCCATGCGCTGTTGCCTTTGACGGCGTGGCGGCGGATGCCACCTCCTCCATCCTTTTTGATGACGCTCCGCAGGCGTCTCACGAGCAACTGGGAGAGTCAGGCGTGGGGGCACCGAACCCACATGCGGTTTTGGCGCAGAGCCTTGCGCAACGCCTTGCACGTCGCTTGCGGAAGGAGTGTGAGTCCCCGGGCGTTGCTGTTTACGTTGCATGCGGTTTTGCTGGGGAAAAGACGGAGCTGTGGGGAACACCAGCGGGGTCCTCCTTCGATGTCACGATGCGGTTTGGAGCCGCCCTTTTTTCTCATCTGCTGGAGCTTATCCGTGAGGAGATTTTGTGTGATCCCAAGGCATAATTAGCTGTAAAGAGGTGCGTGCGTGTGTGTGTGTGTGTGTGTTGAGCTTCTCACCACCGCGAGGCCACATTGGCTGCATACTGTCCGTTTTTTTTTTTCTGTTGCACTGCTTTTCCCTTGGTGGAAGTGCCACAAGTCTTTATTTCTTCCTCTCTTCGTCCGTGTGTGTGCGTGCTTTGGTGCAAATATTTTTTACCTTGACGCCGTGGGGGTGTGGAACCATGGAGCGGAAGGGTTTGAGAAGGAGCCACTGGTAGGGGCCTCCCTGACACGTGCGCCACGCATCAGGTGCATTAACCTTTACATTTATTATATTAATTGCCCAAAGTTCCCGCCCACTTTGCCGCATCCGCAATGACGGCACATGTCTACACTCGCGAGGAGGTGTCGAGTCACGCCACGAAGGAGACCGGCTGGTTCATCGTGCACGGCAACGTCTGCGATGTCTCCAAGTTCTACGACAACCACCCGGGGGGTGGGGATGTGCTGCTCCACCTCATCGGCGGCGACGCCACCGAGGCGTTTGATGCAGTTAACCACAGCGATGCGGCGAAGCGGCGAATGGAGTCTCTCAAGATTGGCACACTGAAGCAGGGCGACACCAAGGGCTGCATGCGGCTCAGCGAGGTTGCGGAGCGGCAGAAGCATGAGCTAAGGAAGCAGGCGACGGCGTGCTGGCTGGCCATTGAAAACAAGGTGTACGATCTGACATCGTTTATTGACCTCCATCCTGGCGGCCGTGATGTGCTGCTGTGCGAGTCCGGAACGGACGCCACGCTGGCGTTTGAGAAAATCGGCCACAGTGGTGGTGCACGCCGGATGATGAAGTCGTACGAGGTGGCAGAATTACACCCAGACGACATGCGCACCGTCGTGGCCCCCACCGCCAGCGCGAAGCACAAACACAGTCAGGATCCCCCTACGAATGGAGCCTGGAAGCGGGACAACTCGTTGCGGGACTTTGTGTTGGGCCAATTGCAGCTCGGGCTTGTGGTGTTGCTGGCAATCATGGCCGTCGGTTTTGCGCTGAGCAAATTGTAGGGAAGCAACGGGGTCCGATGTGAGGACCAACGCGGGTGGGATGAATTCTTCCCACCATCAACAATACTGTCCCCACAGACAAAAGAGAAAAAAATAATAATTGAGGAGGAACTAACGAAAGAAGGGAGGAAAAAGACACGTGTGTGTGTGTGTGTGGTGGGTGGGTGTGTGGGTTCCTGTCGACGTTTGCTACGCTACGCCTTGCGACCGCGGCCTCATATGTCAACGAACGGGAGGTGAACGTGCCGGTGGAAGGCGAAGCTGCTACGCGCTGCAGTGATGGAGATTATATTTATTTATTTATTTATTTATTTATTATTATATTTTTGTTTTTTGATTGATTGACTTGATGACTGGCCGGACCTCGGCGGCGGGGCAACGGAAGGGGTGGAGGCGGCGTGGCCGTCGATGGGGCCTGGTGGACGATGACACGTTGGAAGTCGGCAGACGCAGTTTTTGTTTTTGTTTTTGTCTTCGTTCCACCGCTCCTCCAAACTCTCTCCCCTCTCCCTACTGCTACCGCCAATTTCCTCCACGCGGAGGGGCCTCACAAGCGCTTACTTCCCAACGAGAGGGTCTCGGTGAAGGGAATGAAAAACAACGAAAAAAAGACATATATGTATATATGCATTTTCACTTTATTTGTTTTTATTGGCTTATGAATGCCCAATGTTATTATGCATCTTCACTGACGTGGCGAGGGGTTGATGGGGGCGTTGGCCCGGCACACTCCTCTTGCCCCGTCACTCAGTGTGGGAATTGCAGTGGCAGGGACGTGACCGGACGTGTGTGAGAGATAATAAATGCAGCTGACTTCTTCAAAAGTTTGTTTTTTACTACTGCGTGGTACACGCTCGTATGCGTGTGTGTATGTGTGTGTTGAAGGCAATAGGAGAGAAGGGGAAAAATCACATTGAAATCGGGGGAAAACAATAGTGAGGGAGAGAAAAAGGGGGGGTGGGGAGAGGTGATAACGAGGACGCCTTCACTCCCTCCCTCCCTCCCTCGCCTCGCAGTTCACTGCGGAGAAACGATGAATACGTGAGTCTCTTACTTTATCTCCTTGCGTGTATGTGCGCATGTGTGTGCGTGCGACAGGCTGACGACACAAAGTAGAGGAAGCGTAGAATACACCCAATCGGGGTATACGCAGATACACACGCATGCAGACTCCCACCAACACTGCCGTATAATTTGAGATGCGGCTGCTGCTTCAGTCCCCTTGGCTATTTTCTCTCCCTCATGTAGTCTCCCTCCTCCCTCGTCTTTTTTTTTCTTTCTCTCTTTTCTGCACACCGTCCTGTTTTCCCTCCTGGGCGTGCGCGTGTGTCTGTGGTCGTTGTGTCGTGCACTTGGTGCCACGCGTAGTCTCGTGGCGGGGAGCGAGGAGGACAAGGGAGCGCAGAGGGGAGGGAGGGAGGGAGGAGGGATGCCAAAAAAATTGCGGGAAAAGGCAAAACGAAGTGCGACGGCAAAAGCCAAGAAAGCTCCAGCGAAAAACGTGTCACCCGCCGTCGCCGCGGCTTGCAAGGTGAGCCTGGAAGCGTACATCAGGAAGTGGATGTCCGAGGTAGACGGCGTACGCCCCCCGCCACCGTCGTCGCTGCCGCCTGTTACACCACTTCCAACCATTCTAGATGTGATGATGCGTGCGCCGACGCCTTCTTCAACGCTGGACGCTGAAGCGCGGAGTAATGCCACGGCGCCGGTTTTTGGTCGGGAAGCGGGGCTTGGCGAGCGATCTCTGGCGGGAACAGGTGTTGTGTACGACGAGGTGATGTTGCAGCACGAGTCCACCGACCCGACGGACTACGAGCGTCCTGGGCGACTGAAGCGAACACTGGACCATCTGCGTGCGGTGGGTTTGTTGCAGTGCTGTCGCCGCCTCCCGCGCCACATGGCACGCACCAAAGAGCTTAGGCTTGTGCACTCCACTGCCCACATTGACAGCGTTGACCAACTGGAGTTCGCGGCCTTACTACGCAATCCGGAGTCCTCATGTAGCGTTGGGCAGGATTTGTATGCAAATGCAAACACCTCGAAGGCGGCTCGCACGGCGGCGGGGTGTGTCATAGCGGCGGCACTAAGTGTGGTGCGTGGGGAGGTGTCGAATGCATTTGCGCTTGTTCGCCCACCTGGTCATCACGCAAGTGCGAATAATGCATCGGGTTTTTGTTTTTTCAACAACGTGGCTGCCGCCGTCAGGGTGGCGCAGCAGGAATTGCGACGACGAGGGACACCCGAACCCCGCGCGTTGGTGCTTGACTGGGATGTCCACCACTGCGACGGGACGGAGAGCATCTTTTACGAAGACCCCTCCGTGGTGGTGGTTTCGATCCATCAGTACGGCACAGGTCGTGGCCACGTGCTGCGTAAAACCCCCACCGTGTTCACCGACATCATCGACCTGAGTGCGCTGGCTGCGCTAATGGAGGAGACAACCGGGAAGGAGGCCAACAGCAACGATGGCAACGGCCACGACGTGTCTGTGGGGTGGGACGACAGGCGTCAGTGTCAGCGTCAAGAGGAGGAGGAGCAGCAGCAGCAGCCAGTGGAGGCGGCGGTGGAGAAGGAGGGCGGGGGGAAGGCGTCTCGCCGCAAAGCTGTCGATTACGTCAAGCTGGCGGCGGACTTGGAGGAAGACGATGAGGCTATTGCGATGATGTTCGGCATCTCGCCGGATGAGCTGAAAAATCCGTCGTCGTCGTCGTTTTCCTCCGTTGACAGCAGCGGGAGCAGTAACTCGTCTCCTCCGTCTTCCTCCACCCCTGTCGCACCAAAGAAACTTCCTGGAGACACGGAGGGGATTTCCTTTGACGAGGAGGTGGACACCACGGCACACGAAACATTTTATCCCGGAACAGGTCACCTTGAGCGCGTAGGTGGCGACACGCAGGCCGAGGCGCGTGGGAAAAACATAAACATACCGTGGCCTACTATAGGCATGGGTGATCTGGAATACTTGCAAGTGCTGCTTGACATTGTGGCACCCGTAATGCGGGAGTATGCACCGCATATTGTCTTTCTTAGCTGTGGCTTCGATAGCGCTGCGGACGATTTACTCGGTTCTATGCGTTTATCACCGTCCGGGTATTATATTCTTACAAAGGCACTTGCTGCGCTCTGTCCACGTCTTGTTGTGGCACTCGAGGGCGGCTACAATTTGTCTAACGTTGCACGTTGCTCAGAAGCCGTTATGCGAGCGCTGTTAGAGGGCAGTGGGACAACGCCGTTGCCTTGTAGCCGGATGCTGTGGTCCCAGACCGAGGAACTTGTGCAGCAGGTACGCCGAACACATGCGGGCTACTGGCGCTGCTTTTCTGACGCCGTGTGACGTCTAAACAGGGGTGAGTGGGAAGTCTTAAATCAATTTTGGCAGGATGGCCCGAAAACAGGCGCGTGCTCGATGGGCCAGAAGCGACAAAAACAACTACAACAAATCAAATCAACGAGCAGAGAAGGAGAAAGAGGAGGAGAGGGCATTTAAGAAGGAAACGATGGAAAAGAAAAAAAATGAGGGAACAACAACATTATCTCCCTTAGGAAGCAAAGGCGCTCACACGAGCGGAGGCTTCTCGGTGGTTGACACCGCAACAGACGAGAAGGAGCAGTAACGACGACGACGACGACAACAACAACAACAACAAAAAAAGATGTGGAGAGGGACAAAAAAAAAATGCCGCATAAACACGCTGTGGGTATGCTGCGTCTGTACGTATGTATTTGCGCCGTTGTTTTTCTCTGTTGTGCACGTACCTTCACTCTGTGAACTTGTGTGCGTGCGTAGGTGACTGGGCGAGTTGCTTTTATCTGAGTGGTACGTCGGCAAGCCTCCTACTTCCCCTGGCGCATTCTTGCGCGATGGCGATG
Organism: Trypanosoma rangeli; assembly: GCF_003719475.1. Lineage (NCBI taxonomy): Eukaryota > Euglenozoa > Kinetoplastea > Trypanosomatida > Trypanosomatidae > Trypanosoma > Trypanosoma rangeli. The sequence continues at coordinate 15,720 of NW_021706030.1, forward strand.
ATGCTTCTAGTCGGCGACTCTCGTTAACTGTGCGGCCCCCGCCCTCCTCTCCTTCTTCTCCTTTTTCCTCCTTCGCCCACGTTTTTTTTTTCTGCGTGCGTTCAATTCATAAGCATGCCAAATTGTTTGTTTGTTTGTTTGTTGCTTGTCCTTTCTTTTTTTTTTTTACCATACGTGTCGGTGCCGACCCTTTCAGCAAGCAAACGGGAGAGGGAAAAAAGAGGCCTCAATGGGGAGGGGAGGGGGGCGGGGGGCGGGTGAATGTTCTTTTTTTCTTCACACAAATACATCAACGTCTAGAAAAGGAAGAGGGCAAAGAAGCCCACAACATGTTTGATGTTTTATATCACTGGCCACGTTGTGGCGGACGCCGTCTTGCCGCGTCGCCTGTAGGCTTTGGGTGGAAATGACACACCGTACGGTGACTGCGCGCGCTCGCTTTGCTTTCACTGGTGGGGCCTGCTAGAGATGGGCCGACGACGACGTTTATTATTATTATTTTTTGTTGCTTTTGCTACTTGCCGCCCGCGTTGCCGCCCACTCGCATCAAATGCGCGTGCACATGGTTTTGCAATGCATGCATCTTTTCCATATTTTACTATCGTGTGTTTATTATGTGTTTTTTGTTCCCCTCTTTTTTTTTTTGGGTGAGTTATCTTTTTCCGCATGGGAAAGGAGGTGGTACATCATTTTTTCTTTCTTTTTCTCTTTGGTGTCTTCTTCTTTGCGTTGTGCCCCACGCTTGTGTGAGGGGTGCCAGTTTCAGCCGATGCCAACAGCTTTGCTGCGACGAGATGGTCGTGGGCATCGCGAGATGCGTGCAAAGGAGTTGCGGACCTCCGAGCTCACTCAGTTTGACGGCTCTGCGTGGTATTCACAGGGACTCACCACCGTCGTTGTCGCCGTCAACGGCCCGGTTGCGGCACGGCAGGAGGACTACTGCAAATGCGGGGTGCAGGTTTACGTCAACCGCGCTGTGCGCATTCCGCGCGCCGGCGGCACCGACCAACTCTGCGTGGAGGAGCAACGTGTGGAACAACGCCGCACGGACGCTGCGGTGGAGAAATTTCTCGCTGCCTCAATGGAGGCGGCAGTGCGGCTCGACCGGTTCCCGCGTTGCGTCCTTGAGGCTCACGTCACGGTGTTGGCGGACGACGGCGCGCTCCTTTCGGTGGCCACAAATGCACTCATGTGTGCGCTTCTGGACGCCGGTGTGCCGTGCCGCACGACAGTCGCCGCCGTAAGCATCGCTGTCTGTGCTATAGAGGGCCATTCTCAGCAAACAGGCACAACAGCTGCCGAGACGTCGTTTGTGTCGGCGCTCTCTTTTTCACCGTTGCTGCTGTTGCTCGATCCCACACGCGTAGAAGAGGTGGGCGACGGGGTGCGCACATGCGCCACCGCCACATTTGTGCTGTCCAATTCGGCTGATGGTAGCAACAGCAGTAGCGGGGGCGTATTGCTGAGTCAGTTGCAGACGTGTCCGCGGTCCGCGGCGTATGGCGGACAAATTTCTTCCAAGGAACTTGCAGGCATGATTGCGCTAGCCGAGCGAGCGGCGGGTTCCATCTTTGCCTTCTTTCGCAACTGCAACGTGCCCCTGGAATGAGGCGTGTGTGCGTGTGTGTCTGCCTGCCTATTTGGCTTCGGGCGTGGGGATTAGTGTGGCAGGACTTTCAGGATACGGAGATTAAGTGGGATACGGAGAGATGTAACGGCACTAAGAATGAGTGCTGGACGCGGGCGGAAGAAGAAGGTGCCAGAAGTCAAGTTCGTGTAATGCGCCTATGTGCGTGCGCTGCGATACATTTGCGCGCAGCTACGCGTGCAGGCACCGCGAAGAAAAAAGGTGTGGCTCTCCGCTGGCTGGCTGGGCACTCGCAATGCATCAGATAACATATGCCACGCCTCCTTCCCTTGTGCTCTGTTAAGCCAAAACCCCTTTCCTCCGTTTTGTTTTTCTTTTAAAGTTTACTTCGGCTGTGCTCCGCTCTCTCTCTCTTTCCCTTTGGCGTTCTTTTTTTTTTTTGTCTGTCTGTGTCTCTGTGCCTTTGGGTGGAGGTCCAGCGAGTGGGGGATTACCAGTCAGGTGCAACAGTAAACGTGAATATACACACACGGGCGTAAGGAGCCGCAAGGTAAAAAGAAAGAAAAAAACACACGAAGAAAAGGTCCAAGCATGACTTCTCAGGAGGAAAGCCCCACCGCCGTGGCTGCTGCTGCTGCTGCTGCTGCTGCAAATAATAATAATAATGCTGATGCGGCCTCAGCGAGCGAAGTCGATTCCACGCTGCGTAAGGCGGGGTGTGTGCAGTTGTCTGTCTCTTCCACGTCTTGCGTGGGCACGCAGCAGAGTGCACCGTCCGAGCTCCCCGTCACGTCTACTTCTGGCCAGCTACAGGGCACCACGCATACGCCCGGGTTCGGCAGCGGGAACGGCAGCCACGATGCTACCGCAAACGCCGTCACCGCTAAGCTGGAGGAGGCGCAGAAAATGTATGCAAAGGCAGAGGCAAGTGTGGCGAACGGACTTTCCCTATGCAGCGATTGGCTTTGCGCACGCGACCTTTTCTACGAGGCGGGTGCGCTCTTTGGTACCTGTGGCTATGCGGATTTGGCTGCCAAGGCGTTTCTACACGCAGGCCTTATTGCTGATGCGTTTAAGAATGAGTGTGAAACGATTTCAATGCTCTCCCTGGCGGCGGATAATCTGCAGGTTGTGCAGCCCGCCAGCGCCGTGGATGTGTTGAACTTTCTTTCCGATTCTTTTGTAAAGAGCGGCCTCATCATTCAGGCGGCGCGGTGTAGGCGGGATGCGGCGGAGATCTTGGAGTACCGCCTTGATATGCCTGTACAGGCGGTCGAAGCGTATAAGGCGGCGATGCAGCTCTTCGGTGACCGCGCCTTCACAAAATCCTTCACCCGCGGCTGCATGGAACGCATCTCCGCGCTGACGACCATGCAGATGCAGTTCGAGGAGGCGGCGGAGTTGTACTTGGAGGAGGCGAAGATGGTGCAGCGGTTTCTTCCAAAGACGCGGCAGTTTCTTTACTGCTTGCTGTGTCTCCTCGCCAACGGGTTCGGCACCGATGATCGCTACTTTGACGCGCTGTACATCACGCGCAAGAAGTTTGACGCCCTGCAGGAGGAGGAAAAGAACTTCCAGCAGGGGAAGGAGTACGCCCTCGCACGGCACCTTATTGAGGCGAACGATCACGGCTCCCTCAGTGAGTTTGACGTCGCGGTGTTTACATACAAATCCTGCACGACGTTCGTGCCCGACGTCGTCTTCGATTTACTCATTGAGCGCTGCCGTGCCAACCTCTACGAGCATCTGGAACAATACATGTAAAGTATCTCTTTGTTTTTGTGTTTATTGTTCCTTCTTCCTTTTCTTAGCGCTTTACGGGCAGATATATATATTACGTACATTGCGGCATATTTGCGGTATCTTTTTTTTTTTTGCGGCGGCGGCAGTTTAGTTTCCACAGGCAGTGAGAAGGGGCGGAAGAAGAAGAAGGAAGAAAAGAAACAAACGAAAAACAAAAGACGGGAAAGAGTGAGGAAGGGGAGGGGACGTTGAGGGGTACTGGTAAGGAGGCGCAACTACCAAACACTACAGCACGGGTGGAGAATGAAGGCAGGTTGAAGCGAGCAGAAGCGGGAGGGAGAGACGAGAAGGAAAGAAAGCGGGTAGGGATAGGAATGTGTGAGGGACTTTGGTGAGGGAAGCGAGGCGTGAGACGGACACACACACCTCGTAGCTGCCGTTTTGCTTGTTGTTGTGTCTTTTTTTCTTTTTTTTTTGTGGTCATGCGGCGTCTTTTCTCGTGGCGTGCCATGGCAGTAGTGTACATGTATTCAAACACAACCACGACTCCACTTCGTGCTGTTGTGTAACACGTATGTATTATGTATTTTAGTTGCGCTTTTCTTAAGACGCCTTCTCTTTGGTGTGCTTGCTTTCCTGGGATGATGTCGTCAATATATATATATATATATATATGTTCTTTTTTTTTTCTTCGCGTCCACCAGGCCCCCCACACTGAGAAACGCACACACGCGCCTGTGCTCTCTCTTTTTCTTTTTTGCTTTCTAGCGCTCAGTCGTGTGCTCGACGGAATTGCGTGAGTACGCTGCCCCTGTCCCCATACTCCGTGCTTGTTCCTCTTCGCTCTTCTCTCTCTCTCTCTCTCTCTCTGTTTGTCTGCCTGTATGTCTGTATGTCGTGACGCCACGAAAAAAATAACATATTAACGCACGCGTGCTTGCTCTTACGGAGGTGTAATCCTTGTGAGGTGTGTGTGTCTTGGCGAGGTATACTAGATGGCTCACGGCGATGATAGTGTCTTTATGCGGGCGACACGACAGAAGAGGATCCTTTTCTGCGTGGCGGCACTGCTAGTCAGCGCTTTCTGCAGCGGTATCGAAAATACCCGTTTCCCGTACGAATGGCAGGGCTTTTTCTGGTAGGTTTTATGCTCGGTGGTGTTATTGAGACCTTTGCGTGCATGACCCACATGTACGAAAGTGTTATGGCGAAGAAAGATATGCGACGACACGACTTTGATGAGTTTGTCGCCGATTTTCGGGATAATGTGGAGCGGTGGCAGCGGCAGGATATGATGCAGCGAGGGACGTAAAGAGTACCGGTAAACTTTCCTGTGTCTACTTTGGTTGCTGTGTGTGTGTGTGTGTTGCACGGATGGCTGCCATGCCGTTGCTCTGCTTGCCTTTGTGCACCCGTTTCCCCCCCCCTACCCACCCTGCGGAGGTGTGGAGCTGTCATGCAGGCGTCTGTATCTGTTTGCTTGTTTTTCTGTCTCTGTATGTAAATGTGCTACTTTGATTCCTTTTTCTTTCTGACTCTTCCGCTCCTGCCGCGTGTTGGCACCAGGCACAGGAATATCCGCTGGTAGTTCACAGCAACGCGAGGCGGTTAATTAAAAAAAAACAAGGCAAAAACTAGTGTGTGACAGTGGGTACACAAAAAGAGAACGATAGAACCGTTCGGCGACGACACTGCGAATAGTTGGTGGATATATATATTACAGCTTTTAAAAATTATTGTTGCGATGCAGTCTGACGGAGTGAAGGAGGAGGAGGGAGCAGTGAACAGGACATCCGCTTCGAGGGGGAGGCAGGGAGGGAGCAGCACGGGCAGCGCTTCGGTAACCGTGGCTGGCTTGCCTCTGGCCCCGGTGGTAAAGCACAAAATTGTGCTCCTGGGTGATCAGTCTGTAGGGAAGACGAGCCTTGTGACGCGGTTCATGTATGACACGTTTGATCAGCAGTACCAGGCCACCATTGGCATTGACTTCTTCTCCAAGTCCATCCCTGTCGACAATCGCACGGTTCGCCTGCATGTGTGGGACACGGCGGGGCAGGAGCGCTTCCGTTCACTCATTCCTAGCTACATCCGCAACAGCTCCGGCACCCTTGTAGTGTACGATATCACATCCCGAGCCTCTTTCCGCAATACATTCAAGTGGGTTGACGAGGTGCGAGCTGAACGGGGCGAGGATGTTGTCATCTTCCTCGTTGGTAACAAGTCTGACGCACAGGACAGGCGCGTGGTGAGCACAGAGGAGGCGCAAAAGAAGGCGGGGGAGTATAACCTTGTGTTTATGGAGGTCAGCGCCAAGCAGGGAACAAACGTCAAGGCGCTTTTTAGGAAAATGGCCGAGGCCCTTCCTTTGTCGGACGACAACGACAACGCCGTCAGCAAAGGGAGTGGTGCTAATGCGGGGGGCAATGGCGGTCAGTCGGTGGTGTTGGGGAAGCAGCGGGACCCGTTCCTTCTAACTCCCTCGCGGATGCATGAGGGTAATCAAAGCGGGGCCCAAAACAACAACAATGGTGGCAGCGGCAACATGGGCAATAGGCAGGGCGGCTGCTGCTGACTGAGCGTGTGAAGGAAAAGGTGTTTACGTTTTGGATGGCATCCGCAGCGTTCACCCTCTTTTTTGTTTTTTTTGTTTTTCTATTTGTTTCCTCCACTCCCCTTCCCTCCTGTATGACAGGCACGCGGGGAGAGATCTCAATATGTTGTCTGCGGGGTACCGATAGGCGGGGGGACGGATTGCCCCGTTTTATGATGATGATGATTAGTTTTATGTTTTGCCCTCCGGAGCGTGCTTACAGTGGGGGGATGTAAATGCTGCAAAGTAGAAGGGAAATGAGAGGAGCCAAATACAAATCACACACAAACAAATATAAGTGACTGGGTGTCCAGTAACACACACTGCAGTCCGTTTTTTTTTTTTTCGTTTTTGTTTTTCCTTTGCATTATTATTGTCGTTGTTATTATTAAGTCTACCTTACTCCCTCGATATAAGTTCCTCCCCCTTTCACTTTCTTCTTTTGCGTGCGTTTCTGTGGATTTTTGTTTGGGCGCGTAGTGGTACACACGCAACGGAGCAACGTGTTGTTTGGCCTCCGGCGGGACGCACTCACATACGAGTACACAGATATTTATTCACATTTGCACCTCAACGATGTGTGATCAATTGGAGATTCCAGGGGAATCGCGGCGGTGGGTGCTGAAGCGACACCGTATCCTAGGCAAGGGTAGTTTTGGCTGTGCAACGCTGTACGAGGAGGTGGATGCACCCGGTAGGTTTGTTGTTGTGAAGGATATAAACATGCAGACAATGAAGAAGGATGACGAGATGAAGTCGTTTGAAATGGAGGTGGAAATTCTCCGGCGCTCGCGTGGACACCCAAACATTGTCCACTTTCTTGACTACTACCACGACGGGGCGTTTATGATTTACATTGTCATGGAGTACTGCGCGGGGGGTGATCTGGGGCAGCTCGAGGAAAAAATGCAGTACCGTGCGTCGCATCAACCCGAAAGGTTTGTCGCCTCTATTCTGATTCAGATGCTAGCTGGCCTGTACTACCTCCACGTGGATCAGCACACGCTGCACCGCGACATCAAACCGCAGAATGTGTTCCTCTGCACCGATGGCGCCCTCCGTATCGGCGACTTTGGTGTCTCGACGGTTCTCGGTCAGTACGGTGCACGGGCGAAGGCGGTGTGCGGCTCTCCGTTTTACATGGCACCAGAGTTGTGCGAGGAAAGGGCGTACGATAGCAAGGCGGATCTCTGGAGCCTTGGAGTGATGATGTATGAGTTGATGGCGCTCGAGCGGCCGTTCAACGCGGTGTCTGTTCCCGCACTGATACGGCAAATCACTCAAGGTGTATTCAACCCCATCCCGCGCGATCTCCCCTACTCCGCCCCGCTGGTGGAGATGGTGGAGTCGTTTCTGCAAACCTCGCCAACGGCCCGGCCAACGCTTCGACGCGTGCTGCGAAGCGCCTACGTCCGGAGCCATCTGGACTGTGTTCCACCTAGCTGCCTCGCCTCGACTCACTACGCGCAGCTCTTCGGGGAGGAGCTTCTGCAGGAAGTTGTAAGGAGCCATGAGGCGGTGCCAACCGCCACATGCATCGTTACCAGCGCTGGCAGCAGCAACGCCGCCTGTTTGCAGGCGGTGTCAAGGGAACAGGGTAACAAAGGCCGCGGCAATTACGCATTCGGGCCCCACGCACATGGAGAGGTCAATGAACTAGAAATGTGGTTGGAGTCGAATGGAACCATTACCGACGCCCTCGCCAACGCAGAGCCGCCCCGACTTCGAGTTGATGAGCAACAAATGCCAAATCCCCCGTCGCCCACGGGAAATGCGGTGGAAATGCGCCATGTGACTTCAGACGACGCAAAAAAAAACCAATCCACTACTGGGCTACAAGAACAAAAATTGCTGGCGCAAAACGGTGGGGCGGAGGACTTATACGAGGACGACTTTGAGAGCGAGAATGATGAGTGAAAGTTGCACATGAGTTGAATGGGGGAACCCGAAGAACACCGTCAATATGAGGCGACGGTGTGTGTGTATGTGGTGGAGTGTGAATGGGGGGGGGCAGGAAGGCAGGAAGGAACCTATTTGCTTCCTCACTGTGGCATGTTTCTCTCCTTTTTTTTTTTACCTTGGTCTTCCTGTGCCTACAGTAGACACAGTCAAAGTGTGGGTTATGAAATATTGTTTCATGATACCCCGACGGAGTTGGCTGTAGCTGTGGTGCACCGTTGTTTTGCAATGCCCTTTCCGCTTTGGCCTTTGTCACTGTCTGCCTCACCACCTCTCTCTCTTCTCTCGGTGTGTGTGTGTGTGTGTGTGTCTGCGGCGGGAAGCACTGCGGAATTGATGATGTTGACTCGCAATGGATGCTGGTGGTGACCATCGTTTTGGTGTTTTTTTCTTCCATTCACCCTGTTTGCTTCTTCCTTACTTTTCTTGCCACCCCTCCCCTCACAGCACACGCACACACACACGAAGAGAACAAGACACACTACTTGCCATTTTGCACGTTGAAAGGCTCCGCAGTTACCACCAGCAACACACACACACACACCGACCACACACGCATATATATACTCTCGAGTGTTGCTGCCGTCAAAGTTCAAGCACCCACACAGCCATCGAGGTCTGAGCGGATCCGGCAGAAGGAGGGAAGGGAGTGAGCAGCGACCGCCCAAAAATGTCGCGGCCCCGGTTTTACTTTGCGGCGCTGCTGCTTCTGTTCGCGCTGATATGCAGCAGCAGCTGGGCCGTGCTCGCCGAGGCGGACGTGGGCCGCCCAAACTCAGGAGGAGGAGGAGGAGAAGGCTCTCCTGGGGCGGCTCAGCCTGCGTCTGAGAGGTCACCCGTCACGTCAGTCACCGTTCCGTCCGTTGTTGAGGTGAATGGTGAGGTGGTCGCCATCGCGCAAGCCAACGACGATGAAAATCGAGCGCTGCTGGCGAAGCTCGTTGAACCCGT